>NC_051414.1:38249156-38249376 GCF_015228065.2 Penaeus monodon
TACTATCCAGCGCTAACCATCAAGGGATTTTTTTAAATCAAGTTTTTGGCTTGACCTACACACACGCACACCGAATTTCTCTCTCCGCCGCCCGAGTGAAGTCACTTGATTACTTGTTCATGCAAATACTGCCTGGCGACTTGTAGTAATAAGAAGTACAGTGAGCTGGTTAGATTTCTTTCACATTTCTTTTTGTTTTACGGTTAATTGTGGTGGAGTG
>NC_051414.1:38249698-38249881 GCF_015228065.2 Penaeus monodon
ATAACCACAAAAATACAGAACACACAAGAAAGACACAGAAGGACGACTTGCAACGAACAATTGCCGAGTACACCTGTGCGAATTTTGACTGCACTTTAGCCAGCCCCGGTTCGAAAAAAGTGCCATTTCAAAGAAGTGTTGTGGCCTGACCCTCACACCACCGAGTGTCACCCCCGCTTGCTT
>NC_051414.1:38249940-38250147 GCF_015228065.2 Penaeus monodon
GCAGGATTGGCATAAATCTCGCCATTCAATTCCCTCACGTTGGTATTTATCAAAGAAAGGAATTTGGAAGCCATTTATGACAGCTTCAGCAAGGATACTTTTAAATTTTGCTAATATACAAAAACGTAACTGATTTCCTGTATTCGCCATGACGACTTTTACAATCGAGAAAATATCATGATCAGTCATAAAATCGAAAGACACACA
>NC_051414.1:38250460-38251149 GCF_015228065.2 Penaeus monodon
GGCGATGGCGCGGCCCTGTACTCCAGACCCAAAACCACGGACGCCTCTAACGTATGAGATCTGCGGCCGTTACGAACACGTCTCTGACACACGCACGTCCGTACCGCCGCTCTTCTTGTTTTGCGTGCGTTGTGACGTTCGTGTCCGCGTGGCCTGGCGTGCGTGACCGAAAAGGAGCCGGAGTGTGATGTATCGGAGTGGACATAAATCGTTACTCTGGCGTTTTGTGAAGGGAATTTTTTTTTCTCTCTCTTTTTTTTCCTTTTGTTTTTTCTGTCTTTCTTTTAAGCATACGTATGTTTTTTTTTCTTAAATTTCTTTTTCTTTTGAGCAAAGGAATATTTTTTCTTTTATTTTCTTTCTTTCTTTTAAGCACGAGCAATGCTTTTTTTAAATTTATTTATTTCCCTTTCTATTTCTCTTCCTATCTTCATTTTTCTTTCATTCTTTCTTTCTTTTAAGCACACGTTTTTTTTACTTTAATTCCCTTTCTCTTTTTCTTTCTATCTGTTTTTTTTTTTTTCTTTCATTCTTTCGAGGTTTATGTTGTTAGGAACGTCGGCTTCGCTATAATAAAGGACATTCTGATTGGCAATTGAATCAAATATTTCTAAATGAACTGTGGCCAAGTCATGAAAAAAAGGAAAAAAGAAAGTTGTTTCCTGCTCTGAATGAAAAAGAAAATATGT
>NC_051414.1:38251277-38251415 GCF_015228065.2 Penaeus monodon
CATTCTCCCCCCCCCCCACACACACACATAAAAAAATAAAAAAATAAAAACATCGACCCCCCACCACGCCCCACCCCCCTTCGTCAGCCACAGTCTCATCTCCTAAACAGTCACGTATCTCAGTCCAAAACCAGTCTA
>NC_051414.1:38251454-38251544 GCF_015228065.2 Penaeus monodon
TGAGTCACAGTCAGTCTCATCTCAAAAGGCCGGTCAAATAACAGCGGTCGAGAATATCTGAATAACTTCCAATTTCTACAAGGCACATCC
>NC_051414.1:38252314-38252427 GCF_015228065.2 Penaeus monodon
GCCGTCGCTGTTGCCAGAGAGAGCGCAACGTAATTTCGGGAAAATGCTTTGCTAGACCGACTTGCGTGGGCTTAGAGCATGCTGGACCCGATGGCCGAGATATATAGGTGTGT
>NC_051414.1:38252481-38252593 GCF_015228065.2 Penaeus monodon
TGTAGGTTGGTATAGAATGTCAAAAGTTGAGAAGTACTTTGGGTGACGCGTATTTCTCTTATATCATGCAAGACAATATCAACAATATCAACAAACATTACATATCCTAATT
>NC_051414.1:38252681-38252846 GCF_015228065.2 Penaeus monodon
GGCTTGCAATTACGTATCTTAATCCACCAATAAAAAAATCAACAACAAAAACGAAAAATCAAACAAACCAGAGAAGAAACCACGAGCGCAGACAAATCCAACTCTTATAGACACGGGGGCAAGAAAGTTTTTTTTTTCTCCACCCTTCCCTCCTTTCCCCTCTTA
>NC_051414.1:38252935-38253120 GCF_015228065.2 Penaeus monodon
AAATGCCCTCTACTTCCGGCTGCGGTTCGACAGGGGCATCACTCATTACGGGAACGGTTCATAAGTTCGAAGCGTAATTGCATTAATGAGCCACAACGACCCTTAAGACCGATTTCCGATGAAGATGGTGCGTGGCGGCTCCTCGTACCAATGGCGGGTATTTAAACGTAAAATCACGTACCCAG
>NC_051414.1:38253228-38253619 GCF_015228065.2 Penaeus monodon
GCTTACCAGACTTACGCAAGTAACATTTACTTTGACACGTATATAGACACCCAAATTGAATTTTCAAAATTGTCAAAACTTACTGCCTGTATGATGTCATGCTTTTTTTTTCCAGTTCATATCGTGTTTAATTTAATCTTTACGTGTAAAGATTACAGCATCTGTATATGTCTATGTTCTCGTTTGTACGTCGTCGTCGTCGACTCAGACTACAGGGATCGCAATCTCACATTACTCAACGGTACAGGCGAACGTGCAATTTGTATTATGTTTAATCTTCGCGTGGTGATAATCTCTATAATATCTTCGATAAATTGGCTACACTTTTTTTTTCTCTCCCTTTTTTTCTACCTTAAAAGAGAGCGATCAGTTGCCACTTTTTCCACTTGTT
>NC_051414.1:38253638-38253979 GCF_015228065.2 Penaeus monodon
CTTTACACTTTTTATTTATTTTTTCTTATGTCGAATATCTCTTCAACCCAATAAACAAATCCGAAAACGTCATTCGTAACAATGATAAAAGAAAAATTACGAACTCTACCTTTCCTTTAAAACGAAATCAAAAGTCGACGAACAGGTTATGGAAAGTTGAACTCGTTCGTATTTCCGTATTTCGTTTCTTTTCCCCCGGATATATTGCTTCGATCTTGCACCACTGTTTTAAATCGTTCCATTCCCCTCATTATGTGCAATTATGAGGTGTAATGAATGACTGTGAGCCAAGACGATGTCTTGATTACATGAGGCAAGATGGGATGATTTTATTTGCATAT
>NC_051414.1:38254052-38254178 GCF_015228065.2 Penaeus monodon
GGAGGTGTTATTCTAGAACAAAATGCAATTAAATACATGCTACTCGATCTATGTGGTCTTACACAACAGTCCATGGATATACACACAATCACGTACCCTAATATATGAAGGCTAACAAATATGAAA
>NC_051414.1:38254237-38254615 GCF_015228065.2 Penaeus monodon
ATTTAAAAACTTCCAAAGAGAGGAAACAAAAGAAAGCGTCGAGACATCCCAAATTTTTCTTAACGAGTCCACAAAACCCTCGTAGATACCCACACAACCCGCCCCTTCGATACCCACCCAGGTACCCGCGCAGACCTTGGCCGCTCCACACGGTACCCGACTACCTTTGCCTCTCGTCCTGTAACCTACTTCTCGATGTTTGCTGCAGGATGTTGCCTGAGATAACACGGCCGACGCACGCCCAGATGGTGCGCGTGGGAGGAGGGGGGAGGGTAATCGGGGCCTTTCTGTTTATATAGAATTCGGCGGAGTGAGTGGTAAGATTTTTTTTCAGGTTTGTTTAGCGACGATACAGTGTTGGGCACTGGGAGAATGCGG
>NC_051414.1:38255514-38256092 GCF_015228065.2 Penaeus monodon
TGATGCTGTGTCTGTGCCATTTCCCTTTCTATCTGCACCCCTTCATGACTTTACCCTTACCCTCAGCATCCCCCCTCCCACAGCATCCCTAAAAAGGTCAGGCACGAGATATTGCAACTCTCCACAGAGCCTAAAAAAGCGTAGGTTCCAAGGCTACTGCACCGTTACCAAGAGTCCAGTAGTTTGAAAGTAGCAACGGACCGGTTTGCCACTGGATTCATCAACAAAACGATTAATCCACAAATGCAGCAGCGTTAAAAATAATGAAATACAACCAAGTCGCATTCATCATTATATCTATTTTTATTATGGTTGTATTTCATTGACATTAGAGGATATTTCGAGTATATATCACTTTATGTGTATGTCTTGCAAACAGCGAAGCATGAATGGGTTGGATGGGATAAAGCAGAAATGGTTAACAAATAAATAAATAATAGGGGTTTCGATAGGTAGATAGATAAAGAAACAGGATAAAATAGGATAAAAAGAGTGATTATGAGTAAACACTACAACACGCGTGGGTGTCGAACTATACTGAAAATGCAGGATAGGCGAACATAATTCAGCTTAGAAAC
>NC_051414.1:38256190-38256336 GCF_015228065.2 Penaeus monodon
CAGAACACGGGATAGTAACACGGGAAAATATACTTCTTAAAGTTGGATCGGTGACAACCCACGAAAAAAAAATGTATTACCACTTAACGCCAGCCACCAACGCATGAAAAATAAAACAAATAATTTGATCGAAATACTTCAACGGA
>NC_051414.1:38256390-38256634 GCF_015228065.2 Penaeus monodon
GTCGATGAAACCCTGTCAGCAATCAGTCAACGCGAGGGAACAGTAAGTGACAGCCACCTCCCCCCCCTCCGCCCCCTATTCCCTGAAAACAGCTAATCATTTCCTCTACCGACGCAGAGGCATGGGAAGTCCTAAACACGATCACCCGACACACAAAACTATAAACCACGAGGTATACCGCCGCCCGCTTCATCATATCACGTAACAGTAGACCTCGGAGCTCGTAATCACAGAGATGAATATA
>NC_051414.1:38256680-38257503 GCF_015228065.2 Penaeus monodon
GATATACTAAAATTATGAGTTATTGTGGCAAATAAAATGATGGAGGCCAGACGTAACGACGGAGAGAATTTCTGACGTGTTTCTTCCGTGCCAGGTGCCGGTATCGTAAGCCACGCCCCCTCTTTTTCGTGTCGTACCCACGTTCGTGCGATTATGTTATGACACGAAGGCCTTCAGCTGTTTGTGAATCGTCATCAACAGGGGAATAACTTTATTAGATGTCTGAGATTTATAAATAGAGAGGATAGATGTAAAGAAAACGGTAATATATATAAAAAAAATTAATATAAGCTTATATGACGCGACGGTCATCAGCTGTTCGCGAATCTCCATATACCGGGGAACAATCACATTTTTTAAATTATAAATACCAAGGTATGATAAAAATGCAAATAGCAATAGAAATAGATTATGAAGACCACGTGTATGTAATCACAGAATGAGATGAAAGATGAAAAGAAAACAATACACTTTAAATCACATCAAAATGCGAATGTCTCTCTTCTTCATACCTTAAACTAGAACACAATTTAAAGTGAGTTCTTATCTTCTCCCAATTTCTATCAAGTTCTCTATCTATTCATCAATTCCTATCTACTTTTCACTGAACTTATCTAGAAACTACATGAACTCCTCAACATGTAAAATTTACGTAAACACATATTAAGTAAAACGATGACCTGATGTCGTAACGAAACAAAAGGTCAAGCTCAACACAAACACGATTTTCAGAAACGTTACGAAACTAGTACCAAAGATATATCGAGTATTTTAATGCATTTGTTGTCTATATTGAGAAAACGGTGATTAACATTTAAACTTC
>NC_051414.1:38257994-38258065 GCF_015228065.2 Penaeus monodon
ATAAGACGTCTAGAGAACATCACCATCACAACACCAATGACCCGAAAACTCTGAAATGACAAGCACACAAG
>NC_051414.1:38258269-38258471 GCF_015228065.2 Penaeus monodon
ACCACCTGTAAATATAAATCATTATAGTCGATGTTGACGACTTCACAAATACGACCCACTTACTGGTCAGCACGCACCCACCCCGCCCTCCCCGCCCACCCCAAGCTGACGTCCACTCCATGTTCACACCAAATGACACCCGCGACGCCCACTTTACCCACTTTATTTACCCTCTCTGTCATTTGCCACTAATCCGCCTTCT
>NC_051414.1:38258662-38258986 GCF_015228065.2 Penaeus monodon
ACAACCCACCACCACACTCCACTTTATCTCCCCACACATAACCCACCACCAAACTCCCTTATTCTTAACATAAAATCCAACACATTCCCCTTATTCTTAGCATAAAATCCACCACCACATCCCCCCCTCCCCTTCCACATATAACCCACATTCAAACCCTCCCACAGCTCATCGTAATTACTATGTTACTGTTCTGTCGCATAACGTCTTGCATGCTAGATCGACAGGGTTGGAGACCGTACATGAGAAACGGCGGAAAAAAAAATGTAATACAAGCTGTCAGCGATTCATGACGTCATCACCTTTCTCGTGAACGTGGTTGCT
>NC_051414.1:38259139-38259324 GCF_015228065.2 Penaeus monodon
CAAAAAAAAATGTATCTGTCAGTTAACTCAAATTACTAAAAGTGCCGTTTTTAATACGTCCAGGTATCTATAATTGTCAGAATACCGTTTCTTAATATTTCCAAGTTACTAAAACTGTATATAAATTGCATTTTGAACACCGTTCCTTGAGTCCAAAAATACAGTTTAAATATCTCCAGGTAACA
>NC_051414.1:38259504-38259803 GCF_015228065.2 Penaeus monodon
AGAAACGTAACACATTCCTACAACAGCCACGGAAAAAACTCACTCGTTAAGCATACCCACCTGCCATCACAAAACGATTATCCACCGCCATAGGCAATTACCTACAAACTAAGCGGAGGGAAAATTAACCCCCTACGCTAAAGCCACCAGGAACTTAGCATCTGCACTCTGTCTACGGCCATTCCTCCAACAGCTGTAGGTAAAGATTCAGAGGCAAGTCTAAACAGAAAGTGAACGGGCGGCTTCATGGGAGTCAAAAAGATGTCAAGTTTGTCCAGCGGGTTGGGCTGAGAGCTAGC
>NC_051414.1:38259882-38261752 GCF_015228065.2 Penaeus monodon
AAAAGGCAAGGTATCATATGCACGCTCTCGGGCACAGGTAAGCGATGAATGGGGCATGGCAACAACATTACGCACCTGTCTTGGACTCGTAAACATTGCCGGGATGAGTCGCGAATCCCTATGTATGAATGAAGCCTATATAGAGAGTAAGTATTCCTATGACACGGACCTCTTTGGCATACAGACCTAAACTCACTCCAAATTTGTACTTTTGAGGTAAAACTTTCACCAAAGACCCTTCGATGTCCACATGTGATGGTCTCATTACTTTACAGGCCTACACTCATTTAAATGCTGCATTTGTAATAAGACTTTCACAAGCAAACCCTTCAATATTTCCATGGCACGGTCTCATTACTATATTGCAAGGCCTTCAACCTCCTTTCCCTTCGCACTCAATGTTGCAACGCGAAGTAACTGCTACTCTGACCTGACCATACAAGGAACAGGGTTGAAGGTTACTCTAGAAGATGCAACTTGATTTATTTTCATTCTTTTTTTAGCTTACTATTTTAACTAGGACGTCATTCATATACCTGGATGCAAAAGAAAAAAAATATACTGAAATAATCTGTAAGCAACGAGATTTATTTTACTTTTAACTGACTTTGGCAGCTAAAAACAGATGATATTGGTAATTTCCCGCTAAGTACACACTTTATTCACACAAAAATAAAACCTTTCATACTAAATTTATCAATCCCATTTATATATTATTTTCTCTTCCCATCAAATTTCATCTATCCCTTTTACCTAATTTTTTTCTCTTCCTATCACATTTCTCTACTTACTATTTTGGCTTTTTTGTTGAGCTTGAGGTATCCCAGCTTCCAGAAGAAAGGTTTCTTCAGGTACTGCAATGTGCTCGAAGCGTTCATCATCTTGGCGGTATTAAATCCACGACCAGAGCTATAATAAGGACTAAATTATTTGTACTTTGACACTCTAAGGGAACCACAAAGCCCCTGGATATCTGGATTGTTTTCTACGTGTGCGTTGAAGTCATTCCGTATTAGGTCGATGTAGTTTATTTATTTACATATAACAAGAACACACTTGATCGAGTTTTCACTTTTAATGATATTCAAAATTTTCAGCTCATGATATTCACCGATCATGAATATATCCTTTCTGTGTATATTCATCCCAGTAAAACTTTTAATATCATCATTCCGTATCCAGTTCTAAAATCCCACAATAGAACAAACCGAATGAAATGAAAAAATATAAAAAAAGAAAAGCGTGGAGGTTTCAAGCGGGAATGGGTCCAGTGAGGAACCAGCGGAGCGACACCGAACGTTCCTCCTCCTCCGACAAGAAGACACACACTGAGGCGCGAACTCCACTCTGCCGCCGCCGCCGATCTCCCAGCGAGCCTCGAGGCACTCCGGGCCGCGTCGAGACTTTCTCTTAATTCTGTGTTTCCTTCAGCTGCTTCTTGTTGCTCATTCTTCTTGCCTCCTCTCTTCCTCTGCTCCATCTTGACTTCCCTCCTCCCTTTCTCTTTCTTCTGCTCGTTCTGATATCTCCTTCCTCCTCTTTCTCCCTTCTTGTGCTCCATCTTAAATCCCCTCCCCTCATTTCTCGATTTTAACCCCCTTCCCCCCTCTTCCTCTTTCTCCCTTCTTCTGATATTTATCATCTACTACTCTTCTTTCGCCCTTCTTCGCCCTCCCACCTCCCACCTCCTCTTCCTCCCCCTCCTAGTCTTCATTCCTCTTCCTAATTTATCTAAGCTTCTTATATGACATGTGAGCCCGCGCAGGGACTTATTAAGACGATAATCCATCCTTTTGAGGTGTTAACGTTTGTCTCAATGAACTTGAAGTAAACAAGTCTTTTCTCCACTTCCTTTGTTATTCATATACTC
>NC_051414.1:38261927-38262070 GCF_015228065.2 Penaeus monodon
GCCGGCTTTTGACTGACGCATTCCTTAGCTTGAGTAACGAAATCATTGTAATTAGGTTGGGTTTCCTGCTTAAGAAAACCGTTTTTGACATGTCCTTAATAATCCTCCAGGAAAAGAAAGTTTCTCTGCTATCTAAGGGACGA
>NC_051414.1:38262573-38262639 GCF_015228065.2 Penaeus monodon
CAAACTACCCCCTCCCCCCGCAACCCTCCACCAATCAAACCCCACTTCCTCCAAAAAATAAGAATT
>NC_051414.1:38262709-38263267 GCF_015228065.2 Penaeus monodon
ACGCGATGTGAGTAGACATCCCCCCCCCCAACACACCTGCGCCCTGCCTTCTTGTGGCGAAGGAAAAGAAAAGCCGCCAACCGCAGTTCGCTGTGACACTCTGACACGAAGGAGATTTCTATCGACGTTTTCGCCCCGGTGGTAGCTGTATGGGTGGCATTCACGGTGAAAATAAGCTCTTGGGTGAGCCTGAATGAGGGGAAAATAAACTTTTGGGTGACTGAATGTGGGGAAAATAAACTTCTGGGTGAGACTGAATGTGGGGAAAATAAACTTTTGGGTGGTATTTACGGTGAAAATAAACTTTTGGGATTGAATCTTTGAAGTTAAGGGAAAATAATAAGCTTTTGGGTGCAATATGCCATTGACTGTGATTAGATATGGATGTTAGAATATACAGTGAAAATAGACTTTTGAGTGAGGTTAAACGTGGATCTTGTTTGAATTTACGGTGAAATAAACATTTGAAAGTGATTAAATATCAATATTTCAATTTACGAGGGAAATAAACCTTTGAATGTGACTAAATACGAACATTTTCATTTACGGGGGGAATAA
>NC_051414.1:38263295-38264172 GCF_015228065.2 Penaeus monodon
GTGTATGTTGTAAGCAGTACTGGCTAATATGTTTCTTCAAAATATATTTGAATATATTTCTTTAAGGGTACATCCAGTAGGTAATATTTTACGACGAAAGGCATGGCGTCTACACGCCATGCCTTACGTCGTAAAATACATACGCGAGCAGACACATTAACAGTTAAACATGCAAATCCTCCCCCTCCCCCCCCTTCACCTCCTCCCCCCCCTTCCCTCTCCCCTTCGCCTCCTCCATCCTCCCCCCCTTCCCCATTCCCCTGTTCCCCCTACTTCCTCAGCATCGGTAATGTCCTAATTCGCGTGCGTGAGTGCGGGCCCGAACCTCAAGCCAACTTTCAGGTAGTCGCTACTCTCCTACGAGGAGAGTAGCTTCCTCTTCCCTTCCTCTTCCCTCCCTTTACTCTCCTCATCCCCTTTCCTCTCCTCTTCCCTTTCCTTCTTCTCTCTTCTCTCTCCTCTTTCCGCTTCCCTCTCCTCTCTCCCCTTCCTTCGCCTCTCTCTCCTACTTTCCCTCACTTCTCCCTTCCATTCTCCATTGACTCTCTTTCTCCCCATCCCCCTCTCTTCTTCCCCTCCCTCCCTCTCCACCTCCTCCCCCATCCCCCTCCCTCCCTCTCCACCTCCTCCCCCATCCCCCTCCCTCCCTCTCCACCTCCTCCCCCATCCCCCCAACGCACTCTCCAACCTCCCCCATCCCCCCTCCTCCCTCTCCCCCCAACGCACTCTCCAACCTCCCCCCCGTCGGCCGCAAAACGCACCGGACGCGCGAAAAGACGAATGGCGACCAACTTCTTGCCTTGCGTTTTGGGAGGAACAAGAAAGCATGAAATTATATTGATGTGTTCGCGTCTTCCTCCCTATTTTTTTAACGCCA
>NC_051414.1:38264201-38264287 GCF_015228065.2 Penaeus monodon
GGCGCATCTGTTGCGTGTTTCGCTTTTCTTTTCATTTTAGCCTTTTTGCAGTTTGGGAAAAATAAAAATCATTGTTTTCTTTCGTT
>NC_051414.1:38264670-38264973 GCF_015228065.2 Penaeus monodon
CCCGCACATTCCCCAAGCACAAAGGCTACCTACCTACTCCCTTTGCGCGGCGCCGACAGCAACGCGATCCTGTCGTAGACCTTGGCCTGTAGAACTTGTGCTTGAACTTGTTTGGACTTTCGTGTTTGCTTTTTTCATGTACGTTTTTTTTAATGTAAGTATTTGTGTTCGTATGTACGTTTTTTTTAATGTAAGTATTTGTGTTCGTATGTACGTTTTTTTTTCATTTTTATATTGGGTGTTTTTGTTTAATCCGTAGTTACTATTTTCATATTTGAAAAAGGGACACTTTATTAAATCGAA
>NC_051414.1:38265027-38265579 GCF_015228065.2 Penaeus monodon
TTGAACTCGACCTTTCTCTCCAGCAAGGAAAGAATTGTTTCGAAAGTTAGTGTATCATTCAACCTTCAAAATAAGTTAAGTTTTCACCTTTTTTTTCAGAAAACATTTACGGCAACATTCCAGAACATTCGAATGCTTTATAAGAATCATACTATAGTAATATATCTCGCTCTCTTTTTTTTATTTCATTTTCAATTTACCAAAATCAGAAACGCGAAAGGATTTTTTTTTAAGTGAAATATCTTTGAATGAGAATTTTATTGTTGTTGTTGTTGATTCGTATAGTCTTTATATCTAGTAAAGGCTAAAGGCATATTTTTGTCACGGACAAAAGAGAAAGAGAAAAAAAATGAATAAACACCTTTACTAATTATTTAACACTTACAGTGCTGTGATATGTTCAAAACTTTATCCATAGGCTTATAGAAAGAAAAAAAAATTATGGCTCACATTATAAAACTCCATCATAAAACCTCCACAAATATTACGATTCCCTCACCAATAAACGTTCCACAAAAGATTTACTGCAACGTTTTTAGTACCAGTACCCTC
>NC_051414.1:38265681-38265800 GCF_015228065.2 Penaeus monodon
AAAAAGCACCACGCCCCTCGTCTTTCCTCTTTGCATGACGCGCGTCTCCCGAGGCGAGAGTTCCGCCAGGGAATCGTGTGAAATCGAGACGGACGGCGCCAAGTGATAAATTGATAAGG
>NC_051414.1:38265887-38265977 GCF_015228065.2 Penaeus monodon
AGTGCTAAGTGGTAGGCACATCCGATGGCGATGCTGTGCCTATTGGGGGAGGATGAGGCACTCGGTGTGAAATGCCTATGTCTATATGCT
>NC_051414.1:38266088-38266473 GCF_015228065.2 Penaeus monodon
AACACAGGCCTACAGATACCCATAACCCCCCTCCCCCCATCCCACACCCCTTTACAGATACCAAACGTACAGTACACAAGATCGAATAAATGAGAAACACTCCACAAGATCGAATAAATGAGAAACACTCCACAAGATCGAATAAATGAGAAACACTCTACATCAAAACAGGAGAAACTCGCCCTCCACAGACGGCATCTCGGCCACCTGGCGGGCAAGTGCTCGGCCCTTATCACTCTCACCACTAACAAACCGTGTCTCCTTTTCTTATGGCGTTATTAGCATCCTTCCTTTTCTCAAGAGTTTATTAGCACCTTCCTCCCCCTGCTCCTTCGTTACGGTTTGTTGCAGATGAACCAGAAAAAAATCTTAAAAAAAAAAAAAT
>NC_051414.1:38266531-38266676 GCF_015228065.2 Penaeus monodon
CAATTTGAGTCGTCAATTCTAATAGAAAACGAATAAAAAAAGTTATTAGCATCTTTCCTTTTCTCAAGACATTATTAACATCCTCCTCCTCCGTCGTTGAATGAATTAGACAAAAAACACCCACTCGAGTCGCCATTTCTAATAC
>NC_051414.1:38266718-38266874 GCF_015228065.2 Penaeus monodon
CAGATACGACTTATTTCAGGAGCGCGCTGTAAACCACCTGGTCAAGGGGGGGGGGGGGCTAAATATAGACGACCTCATTATAAACTAAAATAGCGGTTTCTCAGCAACTTGACGAGATCAAATACTGCGGGGACATGCGTGATATATTTCTCGGGA
>NC_051414.1:38267177-38267534 GCF_015228065.2 Penaeus monodon
TTAAAACACATCTAAACCCTTGTTTAAAATACCATTGCAATCTCACCCAAGCTGAAATCACCAGATTTTGCGAGCGCTAAATAACATTAAATGTGAACAAACTATGAAAGAACGAGTTGCTGATGTGACATAATTTTATATAACCGAATTGACTTTAAACTTATCTACCTGCTATCTATACGCATACTTAGGAAAGACCACGGTTGATGTTACGAAGGACATCTACTCACTTAAGGGCGGCCCTGCCAAAGCCAAAGTCCCTTAAGGGCACCACCCTTAGCCCCGGACGTGTATTTCAGTCGTGAAACAATATCACAGCATTAATGTTACAAAAATCCAAATCAATATTCACACACA
>NC_051414.1:38267603-38267950 GCF_015228065.2 Penaeus monodon
GACTTATCCTCTACATTCCATTTATCCATTCCTACTTACTTTCTATTTTCCTTATTGCACCTAAGCCTCCTCGACGGAATGCAACTAAACGGCCCTTGTTCCTTATTAGCACAAAGCAAGCTTCTCCAAACAAGAATCATTCGCTTTTTTTCCCTTAAGAAAGTGATAACAAACGAACAGAATAACATGGTTGCAATTAACCAGTCTTTTCATGACTTCAAAGTGCATTCCTGTTTAATCAGAAATGCATCATTATCTTTGCAAAGCCGTGTTTGTGAAGCAGCGTTGCATTAAGTCGATTTCACACTCATTAATCTCCAAAACTTATCGCTAACAATAGAACACCC
>NC_051414.1:38268126-38268353 GCF_015228065.2 Penaeus monodon
CTCATTAATCTTTCAACCAATCGCTAAACAATAGCGCAAAATTCATCTTTTCGCTACCCAAACATTCATTAATAACCTCAACTTTCGCTAACAACAGTACAGACTCGTTAGGAACCAAGAAACTCACTTAAACCTAACCCAATCTCTCTGGCTCGCAGCATCGCCAGCATCCCATCCCGAGTGAGATCAGATGAAAGCTGGCGTGAGCCTGAGCAATACCAAAGGTC
>NC_051414.1:38268959-38269212 GCF_015228065.2 Penaeus monodon
GCTTTCCCACCAAACTCTCCAACCAATAAAACAACCATTCAAAACCGAACTCTCGACGACATAGTCCTCTACCCTCCGCTTCTTGAGAAACGTTTTCCGAGAGCAACATATCTCGCTGTCAGACGCCATTAGAAACGTTTTTTTTTGTGTTATTTGCGAGAAAACTACGAGTGAAAGTAAGTCATTAAGTCACATGGATTTGAAGGCATTAGTCACCCAACGATGCAAGGTAGCGAGGTTGTTGAAGTGTAAC
>NC_051414.1:38269613-38269748 GCF_015228065.2 Penaeus monodon
TAAAGAAATTGAAACCGAAACGAAATACGAAACATCACCGAACCTTGACACTGAAACAGTGTCCCGAGAAGCTTCGGCGGAACAGAAACTCCTAGAGGCAAAAGAAGAAAAATAGAAAGGGGAAAGTAATGGACG
>NC_051414.1:38269995-38270205 GCF_015228065.2 Penaeus monodon
ACATTTTAAGAAATCCTTGTTCGGGATTGCAAACTTGGCGAAGGAAACTGAAGGGGTAACAAGATAACAAGACGTAATGAAAAATGGACACTTCCCTTATTACGTGTGCGTAACGAGGTAATTAGGGTGTTAAGTAAAAGATAAGAGAGAGAGAAATGGGGGGAAGAAAAGGATTCGAAATGGGAGGCGGAACGAAATAAAAAAGGAAAT
>NC_051414.1:38270983-38271256 GCF_015228065.2 Penaeus monodon
TTTATAAAACCCGGATGACTTGCTCGCACCGACTGCACCTTAAGGGAAAAAAAAAGTCAAAACAGCGCCATCTCTTGGACGAAAGGAGGGAAAACCCAGTGGCGTGGGAAATGCGCGCTTCGTAAATAAAAGACGCGACAAACAGACGCGGGAAACAGACCGAGTCACGCGCCCGTTATCGAGTTTTCTGGAAAGTTCGGCGGGAATTCGGTATCAGCATGTTTGTTTATGTGTTCTTGCAACTTTTCCTTTTTAGTGAAAGGTATAAAGGTG
>NC_051414.1:38271951-38272100 GCF_015228065.2 Penaeus monodon
AACATCTAACCCGCCACGCATCCTCCACCGCGGTCGAAATTGAAGGGAAAACGAGCAAGTATCAGCCACGGATCAGGAAGTTTTCGGGACGCAATTTCGCCGCAGAAACTTCCATATTTGAATGCACTTTGCCGACAAAAAGAGACAAA
>NC_051414.1:38272182-38272700 GCF_015228065.2 Penaeus monodon
TAAACAGAAAGGAAAGATTTATGAAAAAATAGTACTAGTGTTTTGTTCCGCGTCTCGCTTAGGAGTGAGTCACCGGCAAGACTTAATTACTGAAGTTTAAAAGTCTTACATATAACGCTCTACTGCATAAAATATGAGAAAGAATTTTAACAAGTGACTGAGAATCTTTTTTTTTGTAATAGCAGCTCGTAATGTGTAACGCCTCAGCAATATTCATGCGACAGGTGATCTTAGCATATATAGTTTAATTAACCTGTAGTGCAATACGAATTTATGCAAATTACGTTCATAATCATTTACGTTCATTTTGACTTTCTCAATACCGTAAATTAATCTACATTACAATACATCAAACATAAAAATAACAAACGTAATATATCGTGGTATGAAAAACTTCGTAAACAGTACATCATGCAGTTTAAAATTAAGAACAAACAAATAATTCCATGTCGGCTTAGATAGGCCTACGCTCCTTATCGGTGGTTTCTAGATAAGGATGATTTTGTCGTCCCCCCCCC
>NC_051414.1:38273037-38273170 GCF_015228065.2 Penaeus monodon
ATCTCTCCCGCCGCTCTATCATCTCCATCTCGGATGCCTGTGTCAGACCCACTCCTTCACAAATCGGCTTAACTCCCTCTCCATCATCGGCCTCTTTCTCATGCGTCGCCTCTCGGACAGGGGAAAGTAGCGT
>NC_051414.1:38273687-38274145 GCF_015228065.2 Penaeus monodon
CACACAGGACGAACAAGACAGAGCAGGAAGGAAAAAGAAAAACGAAAAAGAACAAATAAAAGTGAAAACTGAGTGACCAGACCAAAAAAAAATCAAAGAACACAGACAGAGAACGGGGAACAGAAAGAGAGAAAAAAAAGACAAAAGAGAAGACCAGAGAGAGAGAAAATAAGTAAATAAATAAAAGGAATAAGAGAAAGAGAGGAGAGAAGACAAGCCTACCTCTCCGCCCATTCGCACAGAGAGAAAGTCCCCTCAACCACCGCCTTAGAAACACCTGACGGACGGCGGGCGACGCTACTGCCTAATCGCCCGTTTCCCCCGCTTTATAATGGCGCGGGGAGGGCGAGCGGGCGAGCTAGTGCCGGCGCGGGGCAGACGGTTCTCAGGTCACGGCGGTCAGGGTGCGTGGCGGTCACTTTCCCCGGTGCTTGAGAAAGGGGTATGGAGGGGAAATA
>NC_051414.1:38274501-38274576 GCF_015228065.2 Penaeus monodon
TCCCCCCCCAAGACACACCTCCCCTCCCTCCTTCCCCTTCTCTTCCTACCCCCCCTCCCTCTTCCCTTCCCCCCT
>NC_051414.1:38274607-38274838 GCF_015228065.2 Penaeus monodon
TCTGTCTATCGCAAATCACAGCGACGTTTCCACATTTCCTATGGGGGAGGCAGCGACGACCATAGCCAGCTGACGGGGGGTTGAGCGCGCGCCATAATGAACTCGTCTCGAACACGTGTTCTTGCGGCTTCGAGACCGGGAAGACAAATGACTGTCGATTTCCGCGGGGAAGGAACATGAGCGAGAATGATACTTAATACCCGGCAGATTGAAGGTTGAAACAGTATATTG
>NC_051414.1:38274870-38274953 GCF_015228065.2 Penaeus monodon
TATATATCTTTTTTTTCTTTCAACTGTTTCATTTCGTGGGATAGGAAAAAAATCAGGCTAAACTGTATAAAAAGAAAAATCCC
>NC_051414.1:38275147-38275307 GCF_015228065.2 Penaeus monodon
TACCGCGAATAATAATTACATTTGCCTATTATAGATACAAGAGGAAGAAGCGAAAGGAACGATAGCCCGACGGCATGCACGGCGCGAGGCAAGATTTCCGCCCAAAGGATTTCCGCCTTGCAATTATCAACTCTTCGAAGCAAATGAGAAAACTGTTTAT
>NC_051414.1:38275627-38275814 GCF_015228065.2 Penaeus monodon
TTCCCCGGACAAAAGACGCACACAATGCGCACGGCGAGGCAGCCAGAGTGGGAGCCATGACAGCGCCATCAGTCCTAGGTCACCGGGTCATGACCTTTGGCGTGGCGGGCCTCCTCGCTCTCCTATATCCCCTCCCCCGCCCCCTCCACCCCTCATTCCCATTTGCAGCCTATTTCAACTGTCGATC
>NC_051414.1:38275900-38276674 GCF_015228065.2 Penaeus monodon
CAATCTCTCCCTAAATATTTTCTCTCCTTCTCTTCCCTAAACATTTCTTCTCCTCCTTTTCTTAACCTCATTTCCTCCCTCTCCCCTCTTTCCTTCCTCTTCCCTCTCCTCCTCTCTTTTCCGCCTCTCCCTAACCACACTTCCTCCCTCTCTCCTCCTCCTTTCCTTCTCCCTCTCCCTTTCCTCTTTCCCTTCCCTCTCCTCCTCTCCCTAACCACACTTCCTCCCTCTCTCCTCCTTCTTTCCTTCTCCCTCTCCTCCTCTCACTCATTCCCACCTACTAACTCTCCTCTGCCTAACTTGACGTAGACTCGCGGGGGGAAAAAACGTCATGTAACCACCGAAAATCTGGTCGAAACTCTTATGACCCGCAGTAAAACTTTCTAGGACGATTGCGCCTTTATAATCTCCCTTTCCTTTTTTTTAAATACAACCTGAGAGAGAAAAAAAAATCATACACTCTACATTTTACAGATACATCTAGGAGCATAGATTGAATTTAAAAGAATGACATATTTTGTTTATCATCATTATTCGGCTTTGATAAGAGGACATGGCATTTCACAAACATTTAAACCATTTCTTTTCTTTTCAATCATTACACTGTTACGAATGCCATTATATTAAGTAACTTCTAGCTAATATAAAACTCACTGAACGAAAACATAAACCGCAGATGAAAAACAGGTAACTTGAGAAGGAACGTCAAGACACATGAGTTGAATATGTTACACGTGTTCAGAACGTGGACATGGAATGAATGATATAAATTAA
>NC_051414.1:38276859-38277272 GCF_015228065.2 Penaeus monodon
CAAAAAGACAAATAGATCTCAAAAACAAGTATTACCAGAACGGCGCGATATATAAAACCGGAAAAACAAACCAGAAAATTGAAAAAAGTGTATTTGTCGTAGTGATGTAGGCACCTCCTTCCTCAGGCTAAAATTTTACGCAATAATGACCATAAACAGAATAAAATAATATAAATAAATAAAAAGAGTATATAGAATACGAGACGACAGTTTTTTTTTAATAATCTATGATGGCATTAATTCACCCACAGGTAAATAAAAAACAGTTTGTTCGTAATTTTACCAGTAAATAATTTTTGTTCAAGCATATCACCGCTAAAAATAAAAATATACCGCATATCCTATGACACCCAACACCCATCTCGCCCAACAAAACACTCAGACACGACTTAAACAAGAAAAAAGAAGAAGAA
>NC_051414.1:38277435-38277830 GCF_015228065.2 Penaeus monodon
AGCAAAAAAGTTTCAATCGCAGACATCCGCCATTTTCGCATTTTCACTGGAAAATAGTAATGACAAGATGGATTCCTCTGCCGTACTTCATCGCCGTCTGCAACTTTCTCCCTTTTTGGGAGTTAATGGCAACTGTTCATCCAGACTGCCAGCTGCACGCCCACTGCTTGTTCGAGAGGGACTTTTGTGGGCGGAATGAAACCATGTCTAATCCAACCGTGTGATTATCCCATTTGCCAAATTGCTGTTGAAAATCACGAAAAGTATGAAAAGCCAATGGTCTTTCCTGTATCTATTTTCGAGGGGGTACTGAGACGAATTAATGTAAACTATTCATGTTGATTTAATGTCTCTTACGTTAATAACTACGTACACTTTGATATATTTTTTAAAGG
>NC_051414.1:38277886-38277957 GCF_015228065.2 Penaeus monodon
CACACAATCTTTCCCTATTTTTCTTACCAATCCCCAAGCTCCTTCGAAAAAACAAATCCGACTCACCTGAA
>NC_051414.1:38278030-38278387 GCF_015228065.2 Penaeus monodon
TACCTTTAAAACACACACCTGTACTTCAAATAACCTAACCCTTATATCGCATGTCCCGCAAACCATTACCTGGGTACCTGCGAACATTCATTACTCACAGTATAACAGTAATTCTCATTTTTCATCAGTCGGAAATAACAGCGCCGCCGTGCATTGCCGAAAATCACAAATGTTAAAAGCCTTCCTGATGATTATCATTAACCTCTTGATGGTGATGACTGCCTGCGCGTAACTTCCCATTTTCTTTGAAAGGTTGTGGTTAGCCGTTTTCTATAGGCATTTCCGGCCTGACACTTTCTAATGACGAGATGAGAGCGACTACTGCCCAGCCTCCGACCACTGAATTTTTATGTGGAG
>NC_051414.1:38278729-38279282 GCF_015228065.2 Penaeus monodon
TGACAATCCCCTTCTAAAACCAATAGATACGGCTCATTTTATTACGGCTATAATGAAAAAGTTACGTAACTGCTCTATAAATCAAATGAAAGCACAACATTTCGAACTTCCCAACACTCAAACCACAACCCCTTCTCTCTTTCCCCATCAAATAATAATTCTAAAACTTCCTCTAAATACGAATACAGAATATAAACAATAAACAATGAACGGGAGCCCACTGAATAAACGAAACCCGGCGTGTACATCCCGTAGATTTTCACATGACAGGAAAGGTGATGGAGGTCGTGACCCCTGAACCCGAAGGAAATAAATTAACTTCTCACGTAATTACCCATCGCACTTAACCCCTCCACCAGCCCTAAAATATTTCTGAGCCGGATTTTAACGATACATAATTCTATACTCTACCAAAAGGAATGTCATCTCGATAGGCCTATCTTATGTCAGTTGTAAACCTCTATTTTACTATGGTAGGTCAGCATGAATTCAGAATATCACTCATAAGTTTGTTAAATCAATAAGCAAGAGTTATCAGAAGAAAAGGCATATG
>NC_051414.1:38279529-38279669 GCF_015228065.2 Penaeus monodon
CAAGAGATAAACAGAGAAGAGTCCCCAAGACTTGAAAGACGAAGCGTAAGAAAGACAACAGTAAGGCAGCACATTTCCCACGACTCTTCTTGCAGACGAGAAAATAACAGAGCCACTCGTAATGCAGACACGAAAGCAGC
>NC_051414.1:38280622-38281368 GCF_015228065.2 Penaeus monodon
ACCTCGACCCCTATTATATGTAATATTTTGGGGTGTGTGAGTAAACACATTTGCCTCCGGTCATCTCTTTCATTCGGGCGGAAGGCAAGCGTCTCATCAATGGAAAGTTCTGTCCACACGAGGGGGGAAAAAACTGCAGAAATTCGAGAGTATTCCAAGATGAAATTGAATCGAAATTACTCTTCTCTAGTTTCTTGTGACATGGCGTCCGTATGTGATTTTCCCAGCGCGAACGATTTTTAACAAATGCACCGTATAACAGAAAGATCTAGTCTGGAATTCCTTTCGAGAAACCTTGGTAAAAATTGCTACCTCCGTAAACTTTCCAGGTCAAGGAAATCCACCCCCCGAAGGACTTAATCGCGAATCGTGCTAAAAGGGTCAGTGATTCGCCATTAGGAGGGGTCTTTTTTTTCGAAAAGTGAGATTTTCTTTCTTTTAAGCTATTGGTGGTGATACTGTGGTAATATATTAGTGGTGCTTCTGAAATTTGGTAAAAGCGCGGAGAAATAGAATAGTTCCCCGCAAAGCCGCGCCGTCAACGAGAGCATGGTGAGCTAAGTAGAAAACGAGCATTTGGAACTGCTTCAAAGAAAATGGGATTTTATACCGTCTAGAGAAAACGTTACTCATTCCGTGATTTTCAGGGGGACTAAATTATTTAATAACTAACACCTGAAAAGGGTTAACTGTTTACATTAAATGCGAAGTACTTCACAGAATATGTGAATAAAAATTCATCGTGC
>NC_051414.1:38281397-38282185 GCF_015228065.2 Penaeus monodon
GGATATCTAATTGCTAAGATATGAATTTCACATTCACAAATATAAATACTAAAAGGCAGTCAGCCATTTACTCTTAATAACATGAAAATGGTTCCATCAGCTCATTAATACTCATCAGAAAGAAAAAAAAGTATCTTTCTCGTTCCTTTCTTTCCCATTCTTCCATCATTCCGCCCTCTCTGTCTCTCCTCCTTCTCTCTGTCCCTCTCTCCTCCTTCTCTCTGTCTTTCTCTCCTCCTTCTCTCTCCCTCTCCCCTCATTCTCTCTCTCTCCCTCCACCCTCATTCTCTCTCTCTTCCTCTCCCCTCATTCTCTCTCTCTCTCCCTCTCCCCTCATTCTTTCTCTCTCCCTCTCCCCTCATTCTCTCTCTCTTCCTCTCCCCTCATTCTCTCTCTCACCTCATTTTCACTCTTCCCCTCCCCCTTCTCCCTCTTTTCCTCTCCCCCTTAAATACACATTAGCGCGTCTGTTCCGCTACCCTCCGTTCTGCCACGCACCACGCATGCCATCATTAAAAGTTAACACGCACAAAATGCCTAACTACATACATATACACCTGACTACACAAACCGGAGTTAAATAGAGCTTGAGACAAGGAAAGGGAGTAATTAGAGCTTCTTTGACGCTTTCCATCTCCGTTCGGGTTGAGCAGCGGATTAAATGAGTATGTTTAGCGACTGGGGAGAGATTACGTGCGAGAGAAAACGGGTTGTGGACATTCAAATTATATGGGAGACTAAACTATTTGTTTTTACTTTTTTCACTAACGTCATCCGTGGGGAAATCT
>NC_051414.1:38282294-38282985 GCF_015228065.2 Penaeus monodon
AATAGCGGGATAAATTACTCCCACAGGCGTATGCGTCCAAGTTCTCAATATGTCACGCACAAACAGGCGTAGAGACACGCCCATGACCTTGGCACGTCAGGCAAGGTTAATGGGTTCATGGTTGAATGGGTCTGCCGTCGTCTACTCCACCCATCTCATTATCCCTTTCTCGTCAATATGTTCTTTCTTTGAATCCTATTGTCATGTACTCGATGCATATTTATTTATCTATGTTTGAACATGCAGATTCTGTTTACATAATTATCTCTCTCTTAATTGTATATACCTATTATTAAGTTTCGTCAAAATATAATTTACAAGTCAAAATTCATTTCAAATATTGTTTCCATTAAGCCCTTTCTTTTCTTCCGATGAGACTCCACACACGGATAACTCAAAGTAAACTTTTATCCGTACGTTTACTTCAGTGTATGCTAAAACATCTCCATTTTCTATCATCCTCGGTGGTAAATTTCTCTCTCAGCCACAACTCTAAGGGTCTAACACATACGTTCTCGATCTGGATTGTGAAAACTTAACGAGTATCAATGCTTAGAAACGCATGTGTATTCACCCATGGTGGTAAATACAGGAATAAAGGTGTCACAAACGAAGAATTAAGGAGTAAATGAATACAGTTTGGTAATTTCGACTAATATCCTAGTAAGACAAATGGCGTTTAGTTGCTTTC
>NC_051414.1:38283068-38283849 GCF_015228065.2 Penaeus monodon
TCCCCCAACCCCCAACACGCAAAAATAACCAAACTAAAACACACAAACACACAAGAGGAGCCACAAACAAACCAAAAACAAACACCCAACAGACAACACCCAGCGCATTTAAATAAGTCTACCGTCATCTCTTGCGCATGTCGACCCTCTTTTGGCCGGATTTTGAAGACAGCTTCATTAGGGTCCGTTACCAGACACCAGCAGGACACTCCCACGGACCAAGGATTTTCCGCGTCCTAATAAGTGGTCCTAAGCCGTGATAGGATTTTGTTTTTCTCCTTCTTCCTCTTCTTATAGTTTTTGTTTTTGTTCTTTTTCTTCTTCCTTTTATTTATTTATTTTTATCTTCTTATTCTAGTTTTTTGTATTTATATATTTTTCTTGTTTTTTTTTCTCTTCCTTTATTTAATTCATTTATTTGTATTTTTTCTTCTAGTTTTGTCCTTATTCTTTTTCTCTTCCTTTTATTTTTTTCTTCTTCTATTTCTATATCTTTCTTCGGATTTACTGATTTCTTTAATTCTGGTCTTAAGGCGTGATATATTTTTTTTCCTCTTCTTTTTCTTCTTCCAATTCTTCTAGTCTTTAGTCACTTTTCGTGCTCTCTGTTTCTCCGGACCGTTTTATTTAATTATCTATTTATCCATTTATTTATCTATTTATTTTATTTAGGTCCTATGATTTTTTTTCTTCGTTTATTTCTGCTCTTTCTTCTTTTCCTTTCATATTTTTATTCCGGCGCTAAATCATAATCATTTTTTCTCTTTCTTCCCTAGCCTCC
>NC_051414.1:38283871-38284088 GCF_015228065.2 Penaeus monodon
GTCTCCGGGATATTCTTTTAATCGATGACTCAGACATTACACCGAGATATCTATGTACAGTTTTTAATAATAACTTAGCATACATACATAACGAATAACAAGTATGGTAGAAATCACGAACTAAACTTTTAATCATCAACGTAATCATGTCTCAACAAACACTATCGTAATACTAAACTACATCCTGAGTAACATCAACAAAACCAAGTAATTCATT
>NC_051414.1:38284181-38284872 GCF_015228065.2 Penaeus monodon
AAACTGCATGTAAAAACCCATAGTCCCACTCCCGAATCCCGAATCCCAAATCACTGTTTCGCGTCCTTTAAATGGCCAGGCTTCGAGCGCTGTGAACCCGAGACCCCGGTATTACTGAAGCTTCGAGCTGATAGTTTCGGGTGCTTTATTACCTCCCGAATATTGCCGTATGATGTTCAGTAATTACCAGTTCGTTCTATGAAAGTCCTTCTGACTCTTTATTGAGCGTGATTAAGCTTAGGGTTATTATTTCTTAATAATAACACACATGAAAAGTTGAGAGGGAACATATGCGATAACTTTCTAAAGACTGTTTATGAACATTGAAAATTATTGGGATGTTTACAGCAATACTGTCCGCGAACTTCACTTTCGCCTGTTTATTTCAAAGAAATCATTCGTATTTTTATCAGGAGAAACAATGTTTTGCGTCAGAGAAAAAAAAATGCATATCCTGAATCCCAGAAGTCACTCAATCTTTCACAATTAACACAAGCCAAATATGCGTAGCATGCCGATTTTCTACCAATATATTAAAATTTCGCTTTTTTTCGCGTGAATTTAATTAACATTACTGAGCACTTGTTAGGATTGATGTTGAATGAAAAAGAAATTTTAGTTAGAATGATTCATGAGGGGTAATTTAATTATAGTTTATAATGAAAGTAAAGGAAAATGCTTCTTGCCTAAA
>NC_051414.1:38285378-38285572 GCF_015228065.2 Penaeus monodon
TCTCTTTTTTTTATCACGCCATACATCAAAAACATGACGAGACTAACCTGCGAATGCATGAAGCGGAGACAGCGACTTATTTTCCCTGCAATTACGTCTCCGATTTTTTCTTAACGCTTGAAAGAGACTAGAGAGAGTGGACACACCTACGTCGCCATTACTATAGTCACACTATACAAATATAGTTTTTTTTT
>NC_051414.1:38285819-38286178 GCF_015228065.2 Penaeus monodon
CCACAAAATCACCAACTGTAGAATAAGAATTTCCAGGCATATGCTTTGCAAACCAATCGACTGTTTTCGTAGAAGCGAGAGAACTGTGCCTGACGCGCCAGGCTGACCCAAAACCGGTATAGCGAATAAAACGGCCGATACCTCTTCGTATTGCGCAGTAACACTCTCTCTTTTTTTTTAATTCATATTAGACATACTTCTTTAAAAAGTCAAATATCTTGTAAGAATAATCCGAACATCAATATGAATTCATTAATGATGTTTTACTTAGAGGCCATCGAGGTTTTATGAAGGACGCCATCTTCTGAGGGTGAAGGACGAGTGCGGGAAACGAGCATAAACGCTTGTTAAAAAATACG
>NC_051414.1:38286303-38286522 GCF_015228065.2 Penaeus monodon
CAACTCTGTCTTATATCTTTATTCAATGAGAATTAATTAGATTAATTAGACTCTTCAACTGACAAAATTGGAATCACAGAAAACGACAAAGAAAAGAAACCGAGAGAGAAAACGGGCAAAAATAGAATTCCAATAAAGAAAACGGGGGAAAAAATCCATTAGAGAAAACGGGGGAAAATAAAAATCCAATAAAGAAAACGGGAAATATGGAATTCCTAT
>NC_051414.1:38286581-38286728 GCF_015228065.2 Penaeus monodon
AAGACTGCCGATGTAATCAGAAGACACCAGCGAGTCCCACGAACAAGTATTCGTCTGGTCTTTCAGGTAGTACCAGTCTGTACCTGTAATACCTGTGCATTATCAAAGCAGGTCTCACCGAGCTGCGATCAGGTCGATGCATCACCC
>NC_051414.1:38286891-38287377 GCF_015228065.2 Penaeus monodon
CTGACTGACACATAGACACTCACTTACCCATCTATTTTGCATTATTTGAATAAACTCTTACTTCCTACTATTATGACACCGAAACATAAGTAATTGTTATGAATTGTTTCTTTCTGCTGATGATTATCACTCATTATCATCCTTACTGTCACCAATTATTACTAATATTCGTTATTACCAATATCATTATATGAAATATAATTAATCTTTAATTACACAAGAAACATTTACACACGTACAAATTCTCACTATTATAGCACATAACTACAAAACTCTCCCCTACTCCTTAGTCTTAGTTACAAACTATCAATCCTCGTAAATATGTATATATATTCAACATTTTCTTATGTTAATCGTATGACGTAATCATTCTCCTCTCATTAGCATCAACTTCGCCAAAAACAATCACATTTTCTTACAATACAGAAGTATATAGTCGCATTGTTCATATGTCTTTATACAATCATCATCAATTGCACCACACAC
>NC_051414.1:38287421-38287520 GCF_015228065.2 Penaeus monodon
TCTTATAATACTAAAATAATGTGAAATACATTGGCATCGTTCACATACCAAATTCGGCCATCTTTTCCCACGTCATCTAACCTTCGCAAAAATATATGA
>NC_051414.1:38287657-38287807 GCF_015228065.2 Penaeus monodon
AAACACCGGTTTGGTTCACATACCCACAAAGCCGCCATTTTCACATATCGACAGAGAGGGTTTGCTTTCAACTGCGTGGCAACAGTTCGGTGCCTGGGCGTACTCGAGCTCAAGGTGGAAGACGTATGACAACACAAAAAGGTAATTTTC
>NC_051414.1:38288145-38288303 GCF_015228065.2 Penaeus monodon
TACATAGATACATAATAAACACATTAAAACCTTTGCAATAACGTGTTTGACGGCTTCGTGGGAAATCTTGATGTAAAAGCCACATTGGAAACCAGGGAGAGAATTGAGTTATGTAAATACTCTATGAACGCTATTTAAACTTAAGTGTATCTGCCGCC
>NC_051414.1:38288910-38289014 GCF_015228065.2 Penaeus monodon
AACCACGTGTATGTACAAGTCCCGGTGGCTTCCTGTCCTACATTTTCTCTGTCTGATCATCCTTAGTACAGAACAATGGACTCGGAATATGGAAGTAAAACAAA
>NC_051414.1:38289127-38289424 GCF_015228065.2 Penaeus monodon
CGTGAGCGTGCGCGTGTGCGTGTTTCACGAATATACACCTGCGTGAATACGAACAACTATTTGTATACAAATTTTCCATGTCCTATATGCACCGGCCTCACCCCATACCAGCATTGTACAAAAAATAACAAGACATACAAAAATTCCTTCCATTGTTATTTATAATATCCCTTCACATAAAAAAAATACTCGTGCTTGAAGGTAGAGACAATAGCGGTCTAAACTGGATAGCACATGTAACGAGTCTCTCATATATATACACCTAACAATGGATGGTGTTGCCCGCTACCCCTCGCG
>NC_051414.1:38289453-38289554 GCF_015228065.2 Penaeus monodon
TCTGTTCTTTTCCCTCCCTTCCCCTTCTTTTTGTTGATTTTCTCTCTTTTCTCTTTTTTTTCTTCTCGATTGTTTTGTTTATTAGTTTTTTATTTTTTCAG
>NC_051414.1:38289785-38290014 GCF_015228065.2 Penaeus monodon
CGCCCTCAAAACCCCCAACAAATAACCCTTTTGCACAAAGAAGTAACCCCGACCCGAACAATGCTCCATTACAATAAGGGTTTAAATGCTATTAACTTCATTGTGAAGATCGCCCATCGTGGCTAAGATCCCAGGTTTGCAGCAGCCACACCCTATGGCACGTTCACCCTTAGCCTCCTTTTCACTCTTTCTTTTCGTTATGTGTGTGGGGAAGTTTGGGGGATGGGTG
>NC_051414.1:38290208-38290332 GCF_015228065.2 Penaeus monodon
TTGTTAACATGCACATACAGCACACACACGTGCATATTTATGGCATTCCATTCGTGAACAAAGAACAGCATTACAGTCAAACCACCGTTTTCGAGACCAGAAAGCAGAGACCAAGAACACGAAA
>NC_051414.1:38290365-38290564 GCF_015228065.2 Penaeus monodon
CATTAAGCTTCCGTTACCGAACCCGAGAGAACCAACGAACGAGGGAACCGAAACCCCAACATGCATGGCAGCGACGAACCTGTGCATGACTGCAACCCGTCGCGGAAGTGGAACCGTCATGCAGGCATATATATCTATTACGTAAAACTATTTAATTATATAATGAAATGCAATTTCTTCTTCTTTCAAATGCCATCCT
>NC_051414.1:38290694-38291271 GCF_015228065.2 Penaeus monodon
CGAGAAACGAATAAATAAAGGAAGTAGATCAATAAAAATGTAAATAATGCATTATGAAGATATCTGATATGTTAATACAATTAATTACAACTGAATGCAAAACGTCGAATTTATTACCTTCCTCTAAAAATGATAACGAATACATAAATAGATTAACTAGATATATGAAAATAAAAAATGAATATTAAATGGTAAAATAAACAAATATATAAAAATAAATAACAAAAAAATAGATAAATAAACAAATAAATAAAATTCTAAAGGACAAAAATAAACGTATCTTGCTATTTTTAGACTCCATCATATTTCCAAAGGTGTCTGGCCGTGACCGTGGGACCTCCGTTACACAACATTAGCGCGTAAAATTTGCATAATACTTGCTGACGCTTTGCATGGCTGTCCGCTGGGGGTTTGTTACCGTAACCTTAACCTCTCTCCTCCTTCTCCTCCTCTCTTTCGCTATCATCTTTCTCTAATTCCCTTCTTCCTTGCCCCTTGTCTTCTTCTTTCTCTTTCTCCTCTCTTTCTCTACCCCCTTTGTCTAATTCCCTTCTTCCTTCCCCACTTCTCTCCTTTC
>NC_051414.1:38291629-38291842 GCF_015228065.2 Penaeus monodon
TCGACCATCTGACTAACCTGGAAAAGGAAATTTACCCAACAATCTCAAAATCTACAGCGAAATAATCATAATTTAGTGAAAGAATAAGTTACCGTTGAGAGGAAAATCTGTCGAACAGGTGTCATTAAGTTAAAACGCCAGAATTATGTAGCAATTTCTTCCAGTTCACAAAGGAAATGATTTTGCAGTAAATTCCTAAACCCAGCTGAAAAT
>NC_051414.1:38292223-38292425 GCF_015228065.2 Penaeus monodon
CTTTCTTTTACGAGTTACTGAAGAGTTTTAAAAAAGGAAAATATAGCAAATTTCAGCGTCCGATATCTCAATAATCATCACTCGTAAGTCAAACCTATTTTTTCTTGCTACTTCCAGACGACCTTAAGGGTTAAGTATGGTGATCGATAGCCAGGCATGGTGGGCGTGGGGTGGGCGTGAGTGGGCGGAGCGAGGGCTGACA
>NC_051414.1:38293156-38293699 GCF_015228065.2 Penaeus monodon
ACGCGATGCCCAGAAAACCCTAACTATTTGACCTGCACTGTATCCTACTATTTCCATAAACAAACATAATTCCTCTGAGACACCATTACTACAGGCACTATACATCTCTACATTAGCTACTTCACAAGCAGCCTAATCACCTGGTCTTCCATAGGCCTATACCCCAGAAACAATTAACTCATGCGTTAATGGTGACACCCAATCCACACACAACATAGAAAAGAAAAATACTTCCGCATCATCAACATCATCATATGTTATGCATATGCCAATCCACACACAACATAGAAAAGAAAAATACTTTCACATCATCAACATCATCATATGTTATGCATATGCTGACCCAGAATATTGATGTGAATAGCGTTTGAGCAGCTGACTGTCTAATAAAAAGAATATGTACACATTAGCAATAATTACAAGCACAAAGACATGCATACTTTTGCAGCGCGTGCTTTAGAGATACGAATGCTATTTGTATATGCAAATAGTCACGTGACTGCATACGAAAGCACTGATTTCTATCTATATGCAGGTTGCTCT
>NC_051414.1:38294081-38294264 GCF_015228065.2 Penaeus monodon
CAAATCAATTTTCGTAATACACGGATCAATTTTCGTAAAACATGAATCATTTTTCGCAATACATATATCAATCCGTAATCTAAAAAGGACGGATTACCAGTGATAACTTGCAACGAAGCAAGACTCATCACACATTCAACACTGGTCTGCAGACATTGCAACTAATGCAGGTAGACGTAAGCA
>NC_051414.1:38294967-38295141 GCF_015228065.2 Penaeus monodon
ATCTCTTTAAGTTATCTTTCTTTCTTTGATGACGTGTCATATGATGTGAGATTTCTAAGGATAAAATTCTGGATCTGGATATCAAAAGGTATCAAATGCATTAGCATCGAAAAAGCACCAACAATCGTAAAGAGTAAAAGCAAAATGTTGTTTTACAAGGCACATAATCAATTT
>NC_051414.1:38295199-38296036 GCF_015228065.2 Penaeus monodon
CATAAAAAAATGAAAATAGATAGGCACGCACACAAAATTTTACCTTAATACAGCTCACTTGGGCGCCAGTCTGCGTCACTAAACATACTGAAAAATGAAAGATAATAATCAACAAGTACTGAAGAAAAATAAAAGAAATGAGAAATAAAATTACAATAGAAAAGCGAGAGGGTCAATCCAGAAAAGCGAAACAAGAAGAAACAAAAACAGAAAAAAATATACCACAGCTAGAATCCAGATTCCAAAAATACAGGAGCATTATGCAGATCAAAGCAGAATGAAAAATAAAAAAATGAAAACAATAAATAGGAAAATATAATTCTCCAAATAAAATTGAGAAACAAGGAATTACAAAACAAGAAAAGATACTGCAAAGTGAACTCTTATGACAACATAGCTTCTACCACATTAAACGAAAGGCGAAATAAACCGGTCAGGAAAAAAAAGAATGAAGAAAAAGAAATTAGGAGAAGAAAAAAAGGAGAGAGAAAAAAGAGCAAGGAATGACTGGGAAATACTTTAAAGGAGATAAGAGAAGGTAAGAGGGATCGGGAAGGTAGGAGGAGGTAAAGGAGAGGGAGGAGAAAAAGAGAGAGAAGGAGAAAAAAGGGGAGATAAGAGAAGAGAGGAGGAAAGTAAGGAAAAATAAGAGAAGAACGAACAGAAAAGAAAGAAAAGAAAGAAGAAAAAAATTAAAAGATAGAAAAGGATAAAGATAAAAAAAGAATAAAAAGGAATGAAAAGGATAAGATACAAAATAACACGGGAAAGAAAGTGGAAAGAAAGTCCAAGAGTAATAATCAAGACAGGAAACAGGAAATATGGACGGAAGTTGAT
>NC_051414.1:38296171-38296330 GCF_015228065.2 Penaeus monodon
CGACACCAAAACAATCGAGTGAAATTTAAAATAACGGAATTCGGCCAACGAGTCATTTCCCAATAGGCTCGTAGGAGTTTGGGGGCAATAAAGGGAAAGTCTGGAATTTTCGTTTAAGGCCTGTTACCCCCTCGCTGTGCCGGGGGGGGGGGGGACGGG
>NC_051414.1:38296888-38297041 GCF_015228065.2 Penaeus monodon
CAAGACAGCAGACAAACAAAATTAGGAAGAACAAGAAGAGAAGCAAGAAGAGAAGGAAGGAAGGAGGTGAAAGCTAACCCAAGACAACCCGTTCACGACCCTCGCCGGAAGTTGCGAAGGGAAACGCGCCGGGGAGATTCGCCTCCGAACAAC
>NC_051414.1:38298063-38298132 GCF_015228065.2 Penaeus monodon
GTTACAATTCTCAAACTGGGTGAAAATCCGGTGGCGCTGTCTGCCATCTGCTTCGGACAGCAATCACAC
>NC_051414.1:38298158-38298570 GCF_015228065.2 Penaeus monodon
GCTACCGAGAGTGACACATTCGCTGTATGGGGAGGAGGATGCTTCTGAACACACCCGCTTAACGAACTTAACTTGACGAACGAATGGTTTGACGAGAGAGACACTAAACGCACGGATAGTTTAGCGAACGGGTGGCTTAACGAAATACTTAACGTACGGATGGTTTAGCGAACGGGTGGCTTAACGAAATACCTAACGTATGGGTGGTTTAGCGAAACACTTAACGGACGAATGGTTTAATGAAATATTTTACGAACGAACTGTTTAACGAAACCCTCAACGAACGGCTTAACGCACCAAAATTCATTTCATAAACGCATTAGGACATCCTTTCAAACTTATGCCAGTAGAAGAAAGTTTGCTTTTTCACGTTTTTTTCCCCTATCATTCCTCCCACTTTATTCCCACTCGC
>NC_051414.1:38298632-38298932 GCF_015228065.2 Penaeus monodon
CTCGTTTCTCCCAGCATTTCCTGTGGCGTCTTCACCTGTTTCGTTTCACTAGAAGTTATGAATGTACAATACAGTCACAGACACTTCCTCGTTTTCGCTGCGTGGGTGAACGTTTATCATTAAGATGCGGGTATGAGAGTCCATCCACACGCACATATCGTCAATGCATGTATACTCTGTGGGTATATCAGGTATATATTTGTTCCGTTTCGCTCTCTGCTTCTGTTTTATGTCTTTGTTTCTCTCTGTAGTTACGGGCACATCTCTAAATACACACATGCTGTAGGTATAGAAATATTT
>NC_051414.1:38299066-38299559 GCF_015228065.2 Penaeus monodon
TCCAACCGGCGGACAAAGGGCTTATTGGCTGAGCTCACTCCTGGCATCGGTGAGAATTTTGTGAGGCCGCGAGGCAGGCGCTCACTCACGAATGAGGTCGCTGTCTGTGAGGCATTTTATGAACATCGGCTTTCCTTGTTATTGTTTTTTTATTTTGTTGTCTTTCGTTTTTTTGCTTTATTTGTTTTGCTGTGGTTTGTTTATTATTTTTTTGTGGCGGTGTTTTCATCTTTTTTTTTATACTGGGCCGAATTTGAGCTTTACTGGGATTGGTGTTGATAAACGATAAAAAGAATATAAATCCTTTTTTTTCTATTTACTTTTGCATAACAGATAATAGTCAATACCCAATTTCATGAAGTTTGCTTGACTATAAATAGTATTTAATAAGCTTTAATTGCATTGAAAAAAACACATGAAAAAAACATATACATATCAATGTAATTAAGCCTACTTTGAAATAACAAAAAAAATCAAGTCAAAGTAAGCGGTC
>NC_051414.1:38299795-38300067 GCF_015228065.2 Penaeus monodon
TGCCTTATAGATCCCCATCACATACTTCCGGTGAAAATACCTAAATGAAAGGTTAAATAACAGTTTGCCTCGTGAAAGTATTCGTTTTCATTCATATCCGTATCAGCGAGTTAAACCAGCTGGCGACCTCTGGCCTGACTGGAGCCTGGACTGCCTGCCGTCTCCTTTTTCTCATTCTTTTTCTCTCTCTTCTCTCTCTCTTGCTTTCGCTTTTACACTCACTCTTGCTATTGATTTCGCTTTCGTTTTTATGATCTCTCACTTTCTAGCTG
>NC_051414.1:38300425-38300705 GCF_015228065.2 Penaeus monodon
CAAGTCGTATCTACACTTTAAAGAAAATAACTGTATATCTATTTAACTTTTTTTAACCGAAAATTTATGACTGTCATTTTTTTTTCACTGAGCGGTCAGGGTCACGCAAGTACAGAACGCCATTGCATCAGAGGGTAGTGCAATAGTGCAACTCACGCGCGTGACTTTGCATCACGGTCAACCTGCTTTCGTAAATTTATTGTTAATTAATTCTTAAGTATAAGTACAACAGGAGTTCAATTATGACGAGACTCCCTGCAGACTTCTTTCTCAAAGGAAT
>NC_051414.1:38301100-38301177 GCF_015228065.2 Penaeus monodon
ACCCGAAGGCGATGTAAATCACATTTTTCTCGGCAGTTCTCAATGGCGCTTTGTTCCTGGTTAAGTGGTTCGTCTCG
>NC_051414.1:38301961-38302283 GCF_015228065.2 Penaeus monodon
TACACAAACAGACTAATGGGCAGGTTCATGAAAGTCCATGGGGGATTCGTGGAGGAGATTCTTGGCCTCCTCGAAGCCTCATGACCATTTTACGTCGGGTGCTGGACGTGGCAGGAGACACTTGGTGGATAATCTTCGGTCTCCTGAACCCGCCTCTGCACCGTCACGAAGGAATTGAACCTACGGAGTTGGGGTTCAAGGCAGTGGTTCTCTAAATGGTGCTCACGGGCGCCGGCAACCCTGGGCTCTGCTTCTGGTTGTCTGTCCCTTCTCTTTCTTTCTTTGACTCGTGGTTTTTTTTCGGTTTACCTGTGTGTCTGCG
>NC_051414.1:38302471-38302842 GCF_015228065.2 Penaeus monodon
TACACAAACAGACTAATGGGCAGGTTCATGAGAGTTCATGGGGGATTCATGAAGGAGATTCTTGGCCTCCTCGAAGCCTCATGAGGTGAGTCAGTTCGCCCACGGCAACCCCACCCCCGCCCCCCTCTAACCCTCATCCGGGACCCCACCAAAGAACTTTCTGTCGCTCATTGGGGATACTTATGTAGAAACCGCCATCTTCTTTATCCGGTTAAATTTCTCCTTTCCACGACTTCCGGTTCAGTGCACGAGTGAGCTTCGGAGCGAGAGGTCGGTTCGATGGAGATGAACTTTCGCGTGAGAGGATTGCTGAAGAGATTTGGAAAATGTTATGGTATTTTCTGCTACGTTTGTGGTATTTAATCGTTTTC
>NC_051414.1:38303227-38303575 GCF_015228065.2 Penaeus monodon
ACAGACGTCGCCAAATGAACATAGATCAGCCACACACGCACTTCATTCCCGCCTCACGACACCAGAAGTCATTGATGTCAAAAGAACAAGACAGCCACTTGCCGGAACCGCTTCCACCGTTGACGACAGAAAGAAAGAAAAAAGAAAAAAAAGAAAAAAAACAAAAGATATAAAGAAAAAAAGAAAAAGAAAAAAAGGAGAGAAAAGCAAGAAAAGGAAAAACAGTACGGTTCTTCTGTGCAAACAAGAACCTCCGTGAACCACACAATGAGATACCCGCTTCCCTATTGAACCTCCGAGGTGTCGTAGAACCTTCTCTTGTTCTGAACCTTTTGTGTGTCGATTGAA
>NC_051414.1:38303954-38304181 GCF_015228065.2 Penaeus monodon
ATAGAACCGGGATTCTGCGCTCACTAAAGGAACAGTGGCAAGATATTCAAAGAAATTAAACAAAAGTAAATGAAACATCACAGATATCTTATTTCTACTATAGAAAAAATATCACGTTGTTTATGAAAAAAAAGAGAGTCGTGAACAGTAAGTATATACACAGGATTTTTTCTTCTTCAAAAATAATTCATTTCAGCCACGAACAGAGAAATCGATCCCTCGTCAGA
>NC_051414.1:38304235-38304614 GCF_015228065.2 Penaeus monodon
GGGAAACGAGATCTATAAAAAAAAGTTTCCCATGAAGAAATACAATACAGTGAAACTTATTCCGTCGGTAATAAAAGAAAAGTAACATAGAGGCGTAAATATCACGATAAAAAATAGCCATTTACGAAAACAATTTGAATGTAAGAATATCTTGTTACACTCATTCACAACAGAAGAAGAGAAAGAGGAACAATATCCCATAAAAGGAAGGAAAAGTGCCAAATCACGAAGACATTTCACGCGCCATCGTAGAAACAAAAAGAAAACGGATATCCTCTCCAAGAAAACGGATCGGACGTCGTGACACGTAGTAGCCCGGTTTCCCTTGCTTTCGGATCTTCGAGATTTAAGAGAGATAAGGCACCTCACGACGCGAATT
>NC_051414.1:38304665-38304820 GCF_015228065.2 Penaeus monodon
TGGTAGATAACTGAGTCATGATAAAAAAAAAACTGCAAGATAGCCACATCATAGCGCGAAAGGCATTGTCAGACAAACCATGATGCGAAAACAGTTGTAAAATACACATTATGATATATATAGACAAGTTGCCATACAGCCAACTGATGAAACGA
>NC_051414.1:38304887-38305622 GCF_015228065.2 Penaeus monodon
CCAAAAGATAAGTGAATCTCAGCCACGTTATGATGTGCAAAAAAATGTGTCAATGGTAAGCACCACTGCCTTAAAAGAGCTGTCAAAAGATGACACATCCCAGCATCCCCGCGAGGTGGCAATCTGCCGGGTTTGGGGGAGGCTCCGTGACCTTCCCTTCCCCATCACCCTCATCTCCCCACCTACTTCCCCACCCACTCCATTTTCGCCATCCTCCTCCACCCATTTATCTGCTCCTCCACCTCCTTCAACCCACCTTTCCACCTCCACCTATTCATCTTTTCCTCCACCCTCCACCCCCTTACCTCCACCTCCTAGACCCATTCACCCGCCTCTCTCCCATATCCTCCACCTCCTCCATCAATTCACCCCCCTCTCATTCCCCCAACCTCCCCTATCTCCACCTCCTCCACCCATCCATCTCCACCGCTACTATATACTGCTCCACGGGCGGGGCGGAGGAAGACGAGGGCGGAGATGCGCAACGATAAAAAAGAAGTTATTCCCGCCAAAAATTGCCAGGATTTAGACACGCCGTTACGCGCGCGCATTTCAGGCTGGAAAGTAGAAGCACACGCCGATGGAGGTTACTGTTACGCGAACCCTGTGGGAAAGTACGCCCTTTTATTCACGGAAAGAGAAGACTTTTAAAAAAGGCACGACGTTAGGGAGGCGATCGTAAATCATCTCTCTTAATCCAAGCCGAGAATACGCCCAGAGATTTTAAAACGAGTT
>NC_051414.1:38305918-38306992 GCF_015228065.2 Penaeus monodon
GGCAACTCAGAAAATCCTTAATCCTCGCCTAGGATAACGCACGAGCTCAGGTGATCTCAACAGGCGACAGGAAGTGATCTAAAATCCCCAGCCATAACCGTCACGTCCAGTAATACAAAACCGCTTTTACGTTCACTTGGCGCAGTACTCCCGATCCCGTTTTCTATGAAATCAGCTGATTGGTTCGATACAATGTGGTCTTTTTAAATGTTTTCTTTTTTATTGAAGTTCGGTTCAATACAATTTTATCGCCTCAAATGCGCTTCTTTTTTTATTGAAATTTGGTTTACTATAATGCTATTTTTTTAATGTGCCTCATATTGAAATTCGGGTCAATACAATCATACCTTTAAAATATCCTCTTTTAAACTGAAATTTGGTTCCATGCAATTTTATTTTTAACGCTTTCCTTTATAATAAAATTCGGTTCAATACAAAGTTATCTTCTATATTGAAATTTGGTTCTCTATATTGCTACCTTCGTTTAAAATGCGCTTCTTTGATTTTACAGACATTTATGAATATGTTTGTAGGTTATAATTAGGCGTGTCTTTTGCAAATCAATCTTAAACGACTGAAAAAAGACATGGAATAAAGAATAAAGTTGATCCAAATTTAACATGTTAAAAAAAAAGTTAAATGCAACAAGTGGATTATTTGTCTGTCGATTCACAACCTCGTTTTTTCAGATCATGAAAGAAATTAAGAAAAAGAAAATACAGACAAAATAATTTGATAGACAATAGAAAATCGAATTCAAAATAAATAAGAAAGACTATGTATACGAACAAAACAGAGAAACAAAGAAAAAAAAGAATAAACAGGAAGCGTACAAGAATATCCAAAAACAGACATAATCGCAGCCAAGCAGAGGACAATCCCCCCCCCCCCCGGCCATATTTCTATCCATCCTCCCCCCTTCCCCATCTTCCTTATTCCCTGTAGTGAAATAATCAGCAAATCTGGTGTCCTATTTCTCAAAGACTGGCGCTCTCGGTACTAAAATTACAAATCAGTGTCATGTGTCAAAACAACGTCTCCCTGATTCGTGTGTCATGTTGGGGATTCGTGCGT
>NC_051414.1:38307133-38307380 GCF_015228065.2 Penaeus monodon
CCGTAAGTGAATGAATGTATGTGTGTGGTGGAGACAATGTATTCAAATTAATATATTCAAATATATCTGCCAAAAAGAAATCCGATTTTATTTGGCTGGTGAAATTCTTGCAAATGCCTCAGCAATAACGGTTATTCCAGAATGTGGCCTTTATTCACTTTTTTTCTATCATTCCACAAACTCAAATCCGTAAAAATTGCAAGGAAAAAATTTAAAGTGACAGATACTTAAGTTCACATTTTTCTCA
>NC_051414.1:38307702-38307837 GCF_015228065.2 Penaeus monodon
TGCTTAAAATAGCTACAACAACACTAAGACATCGCGACCTCTTTGTGACCCTCCCTTGCGCAATACACAGCGCTCTGTCTTGATCCATAACCTGTGACGTGTCTTTTAAATACTACTCCTGCTGCCCTTGACACT
>NC_051414.1:38308240-38308330 GCF_015228065.2 Penaeus monodon
TAAATATAAAAGGAAGGGAAAAGAAAAGGAGAGGAGAGAAATGAAGGAGGAAGTAAAGTTGGACACGAAACAAACAATGAAAATGCAGTG
>NC_051414.1:38308382-38308544 GCF_015228065.2 Penaeus monodon
AGTCGCCGACATACTAAAAGATGAGACAGGCCGAAAACACCTGATAAAGATGATAGATAACAAATGACGATAAAAAATAAATATACAAATACCAGACGCGGGCGGAGTCTTCGAAGGCCGCCCTCAATCCCGAGGGTGAGGTCAGTCACCGCACGGGTTGGT
>NC_051414.1:38308896-38309516 GCF_015228065.2 Penaeus monodon
GAACAGAGGTTTAACGAAGCGAATGAAGGGAATACGAAATCCTATGAGGTACGGTAGTGAGGTGAATCCTGGAGTAGGAATTCTATTGTAGGATCAAGAGGCACCCTGGGGGAATAGAAGGAGGGGAGGGGGTATAGGTGGGGGGGTTGGTGAGGGAGGAAGTATAGATAATCCTCCTACTGCCTGGCCTGACCTCCTTACTACAGGTGGATACAGATTTGTATTTATATACATTTTGTACATGAACGAGTTCGGAGACACACAGTACGCTTTATTCAAACATGCTGTATATACGCATAACGTGTTCAAATACGCCATACAGGGTATATACTGTGTATGTTTACTATATACTGCAAGTGTGGTGCATGGTTTTAAACACGTAGTATTGAAAAATTTAAGGACAGTTCTACAGTAAGATCGACTACTGACTGTATGTTAAAATAGTTTTTTTTCTATGTTGTTAAGCGTAGTCGTTTGGTTCTACCTTGGTTTATAAACATCATCTCGTTAAATTTCTTCGAGACAGAAAAAAATACAAATTAAATAAGAAACACTTGGCTTGGATTAAAAAAAAAACACTTCCACAATAGCGAGGTAATAAAAACAAAATTCCGGCTATA
>NC_051414.1:38309550-38309691 GCF_015228065.2 Penaeus monodon
TCAATTCCACAAGAGCGGGTGAGCGATCTCTAACCCTCCCCCCCCCCCACATTTCCCTCTCCACCCTCAACTGTGGAAGCTTTCTCAACGCATAAATACCCAGCAAGTGACACGGGGCCACGGCGGCAATTCCAGAGGTAA
>NC_051414.1:38309734-38310772 GCF_015228065.2 Penaeus monodon
CTCCCACTCAGCACGCCCTCCTCACGTGGCGGAGACCAACAGACCAATAATTATCAAACGACTAGTATTTATCACGCCATAGTTTACGCTTTGTTTACGCTTGTTTACACTTGTTTACGCTCGCTTAAACTATGACCACCGAGGAGTAATAAACCAACTGTAAATACGCGCCTTCTGGAAAACTCTAAAGGTATTAAAATTTAGAAAGTATTTTGTTGTTGTTGTTTTTTTATATCCCCGCTTTGCAATCTCTCCTTTGCAATTAACGATAATGTTTCTTCTGTCTGTCCATCTCTGCATGAATACCTATGCACAAGCAACTGCACGTGCATATGTGCAATTTTCTCTGCATTCAGACGAGCAACCAAGCATGTAATCGAACAATACACATTTCTTTTACTCGTCGATCACGCACGATCATTGACAAAGCCCTACCCTGCCGGTCAAATAACAGGCATTATAACAGTTCAATATTAGCTGCTACTAAATAACAAATATGTTCGAACACAACAATCTTGCTTACTAAAATCCGAGCGCAATTATGAATTTAAAATTCCTATGTAGATCTGTTTACAACTGATTCTTTTTAGGCGTTCCTACTTTAAAAAAAAATCTCTTTACAAACTTGGTTACTTTACATTCCTAACGCTGGCACTCCAATATCAAAAATCATAAGAATCACATTATAAAGTCATGCGTCAAAATACGCATGTAGAACCAAGTCCTCCATATCACCTACAAACACTTCACAACAGAGACACGATGCCAACATATGCCTCCACCCACATTAAGATCCTACCAACATAGCGCTTTCGTTCCAAGCAGTATCAGGCATATCGAAGACGGACATGAAGAATTCTTGGTACAATAACGTCCAAGATTCTGGAACAATCTAGAGCAGTCCAAATAATGGAGGGTCGTCAAATTATATTACGACTGACATGCTGTGTAATGAAAAAACACAATCGTAATAAAGGAACAGTATAAAAAACACGTAAAGTTTCGAAAACGTTTGATTCATATTCATGCGGAAATGTA
>NC_051414.1:38310971-38311193 GCF_015228065.2 Penaeus monodon
TCCAATGTTATATGGAATAGTCAGTCACGCTAAAAAAAAAAAAAACTTGCCTCCCCCATTCAGTACATACATCCAATAAATCTCCTTCATCATCATTAAGGGTCACGGCACACAGCTTGTCGCGAGAACTTTGAACCATCTTGACCTACGGCAGCTTTCCCCCTTCACCTTGACCTTGCCTCACCCCATGTCCCCCTTATGCCCCTCTGCAGGTCATGCGAC
>NC_051414.1:38311364-38312228 GCF_015228065.2 Penaeus monodon
CCTCCCCCACTTCCCCCCTTTCTCCCCCACCTCTCCCTCTCCCTCCCTCCCCAATCCCCTCAACAAATCCAGGTTAAGAAGAAACAAAATTCGGTAAATCCTAGATGCCATTTTCAATTCTCTGCCAACCACAGGACTTAATGATCATCATGTTACTAATCATTTCCTCTCCCCGTTAATTACCTAGAGGTTAATCACGCCATACGAGGTTAATATATCCCAGGTGTGCCCCAAGGTGAACCTCCATTGGCTCGAGACACCTGAGTCACTCGCAGACTAAGTTCGTGTGTGAGAGTAAGTATTTTCTGTTTTCTCTTCTTATTCTGTTTTTATTTTGTTCATTTGTTCCCACTTTCTATCAGTTTCTTTTTTTTTTTTTTTTACTTTTTGTTATAGTCTGTCTTTCTTTTGTACTTTGTCTACATTTTCCATTTTCTTTTTTTTTCTACTTTTTTCAATATTCCTCATTTCCAATTTCGTCTCAATTCTCTACTTCTCTTATTTCCTTTTTCCGGCTCTCTTTTCTGTTCTTACTTTTTATTCCTTATTCATTTTCTCCGTATTTCATTCCTATCTCCATTTTTATTCCTTTCAAATTTACCTCCCCGTTTCTTTTCCTCTCTCTTCTAACCCCATTTTCTATCTCCCACGTTCCTAAATGCTTCCCATACATACTAATTATCAAAAGTAATAAAAAAAAAATCTAGAAATGACAACCTCTAACTTCATCCTGCAACATCCTGCAACATCCTGCAACACATCAAGGACGTAGCGTGTCTGTCAGTACCATCAGTAGATCTTATTGGGTTAATATTATGAAGCCTCGCCCTGTGTTCGTGTTTCCCTGCGCTGCCGAATCCCGGT
>NC_051414.1:38312493-38312858 GCF_015228065.2 Penaeus monodon
GCTCGCGTGCATTATCGTGGCCGCAAAATCCAATTATCCGTAAATGTTCTGTTTGTCTTCCATTTATTACAAGACATTACTGGCTCTGCTTCAGTGTTGAGTGAGGTGCGAGTGAGTGAAGATACCCTACGCGTGCAAGAAATTCAATGAATATTAATGAGTTTTGCGGTTGATTTACACTTCTTGTTGAATACGTCTTTCTATAAATGTTATCCATACTAAAGGGAACTATACAATACTCTTATTTCACTCTTATTCACCTAAAACATCTTACCGTAGAGAAAGAAAACAAAATAAATACAAGCATTTTTTTTAAAATAGCCCACTTGTCAAAATCACTCAGACGTAGGGCTGAGAAAAAACAT
>NC_051414.1:38312995-38313558 GCF_015228065.2 Penaeus monodon
AAAAAAAAAAAATGCAAACACTCAGATTAAACCGATTACACCCAGCAAGCAAAATCTGCAAGCACCGAACGCCATTAATTGAAAATAATCATCCTCGGCAACCGATTCTTCTTCGAGCTGTCAAGAACCATTTCTCTCACGGCAACAGCCTCGCCGATTGCATAAACCTAATTACCGCATCAACAGAGTTCATCGTGGCAATTGCAGAGAGAGGTAGGAGAAGAATGAATAATTTAAAATAATTTAATGAGGCAGGATGAATTACCTGACGTTTCGATTTCATTTGCATAAAGATGAAGCCTATGAAATTAAAAGATGTTGCGTGATTAATTTTCTCATTGTGAAATTACTCGCTTTTATTCATTCGCATAATTCTATTACTTATAAATCGGCATTAAATGAATGAATATTCTTCAAATAAAGAACAGACAATTCTTATTCTTACTTATATCCTCATTCTTAAAAAAAATATATATATATATATGCTCGAGAGAACAAAAAAAGACCAAATTAAGATTATCACGAAGATCTTTAACAAAGCCCAAATTTCGGATAATTTGGGG
>NC_051414.1:38313857-38314157 GCF_015228065.2 Penaeus monodon
CTGGGGGAAGGCTGGGGGTTGGGGAGAGGAGAGAAGGGGGGGGGGCGACGGCATTCGCAGCGATCGCCCCAGAACGTCTGCTGCGGTTTCGCCAGGGGGAACGACGGGCCCGGCTGCGGTGGAGGCACAGTCACTCCTCCAGGGGGCGACGCAGGGTAGGCCGGGAACCCTTAAACGTTTTCCCTTCCTCTGCTAAAGGAACTCTTTCTGTTGCTCATTTGCTTCCGTTTCTGGTATCGTATTTGTTTTATCTTTTATTTTTTTATTATTATTATTTTTATATCGTATTTGCTTTATTTT
>NC_051414.1:38314188-38314785 GCF_015228065.2 Penaeus monodon
ATCGTATTTGCTTTTATTTTTTATTTATTTATCTTTTTTTATTATTTTTCCTCTCCCTGTTCTAGTTCGTCTTTTCTTCATTTTTATCCAATAAATAATTTCCAGTATACTTATAGATAATGTGTATCTATTTCCATTTCTCGTTCGCTTTCGGTCTCCCGTTTTCCTGAGATTATTCTCCTCCTCTTCCTTTCCTCCTTCGTTTCTCTCTCATCCATAAAATATTTTCACAATAATTCCTCTTTCCTTTCCACTTCCGCCATCCCGTTTATCATACCTATCCTTCTTCTTCCCTTTCTTTCCTTTTTTCCCTCGTCCCTCTCTTATCCACCATTCGTTACCCAATCGATTTACAAATACCATTTCCCTATCCATTTTTCTTCCCACTTCCGCAATCCTTTTATCTTATCCTCATCCTCCTATCGCATTTTCTATTTCCCCCTCCGCCTCCCTCCCTTCGACCCGCCCTTGTAAAGAAATGCCTCTCAAGGAACGACAAATAATGTCTTTGTTTACAAGCAGAAGGATCCTCAGGCCGCGTCAGAGATCCTCTAAGACGTATGTGAAGATCCTGTCCTTGTCAAGGTCAAATACGAG
>NC_051414.1:38314829-38315886 GCF_015228065.2 Penaeus monodon
ATGATAGGATCGTTTAAAGGCGACGAAAAAGATATCAAATCTTATATATGTCGTAGATTTGTGTACAGACGAATGGAAGGCTATTAGATTCTATATATCACAGATTTGTGTATAGACGAATGAAAGGCTATTAGATTCTATATATCGTAGTGTGTATAGGCGACTAAAAGGCTATTAGACTCTCCATGTCGTTACATATGTGTATAGACGACTGAAAGGCGATTAGATTACATATACGTAATGGATTCTAATTCTATGCGCGAAATACTTTATGATCATAAATGTAATTCCGGACAAATTCAATACTAAAACCAACATCATTAACGTAATTAATGAGAAATCAAACAGGAAAAACTGCGTCGTGAATGCAATTAAGGAGAAATTATGCACAAAACAGAATCTCCACCATCATCAATATAGTTATGGACGACTTAAACACCAATATAATCAAGGAGAAAGTTACCTGGCTGTATATTAACGGCACGTAACACATAAAATTATACATTATTAATAATAAACAAATAAACCCATCGGTAAACATAAAACTTAGTCACAATAACATGTATTTTAATCAGTAGACTTCCGCCAATCATAATCAATGAAATCAACCAAACGACATACATTAAGCTTAATCAATAACATACAATTAAAAATCTAAATGTTGTAATTACGTCCTTCAATACATCTACGCGACGCGTTTCATGCACCAGTCATTAACGCCTTTGTAATTAGCTCTTAACATAATCATCATCTGTCAATACAACAGCTTATCTATCTTAAATTACCAAATGCTATTATTACTCCTAATTACCAAATTACTAACTGCCTCGTTTGGATTACCGTCATTACGAGAATAACATCGAGCAAGAGAAATTTTCGAGGAATGATAAGCGGCGTAACATAGTAATAAAAAACAGTAAATTCTTCATAAAATATCAGTAAATACTCCATGTTTGAATAAAAATACAAGAAAATTATAAAATACAAGAAAAGAAAGTAAAGCAAGAGAGTTACAGTAAATATAGTTATAATAATGTTTGTTACACACACACACACA
>NC_051414.1:38316396-38317172 GCF_015228065.2 Penaeus monodon
TTTAATTCAATGCAACAAAAATCGAGGCAGAAAAATTACAAAAGAGGAAGAGAGAGTTGCATTTAAACATCCAAGTTACAACGAAGAACAAAACCATGCAACATTGAATTCCTTTGCACACCATACACACGCGGTTACCTGCTTGCAACTTGGTACGAGGATCTGACCTGCTTACCATCGCACCTGCTCAACATGGCGTCCAAACCAACCCTCCCCCCCCACATACCACCGTCCTCCCCCTCCCTTCCTCCCCCCCTACATATTACCACCGTCCTCTCCCCCCTCTCTTCCCCACATGCTGCCACCTTCCCTCCCCCTTCCCTTCACCCCCCCCCCTTCTCCCCACATACTACAGCCATCCCCTCCCCCTTCCCCACACTCTAGCACCACCCACCCCCTCCCTTCCCCCACATACCCCCTCCCCCTCCCTTCCCCCACATACCCCCTCCCCCTCCCTCCCCAAAAACATATGTGAGTCGTCGAGGTTTGTGTGGTAAAATCCCCTCCCCCCTTTTTCTTGCTATTTTCTTTCCTTTTTCTATTTTTTTCTTATTTTCTTATCATCTTTAAATTTATTCTATTCGAGGCATTCACGAAGATATGCTATTTGCAATGTTAATTTCCTTCGATTTCGTTTCAATACGAAAGTGAAATAATATTCAATATGTAATACATACATCACTTCCTTTCCAGCAACTAGAAACATTTTTTAAATTATTATTATTATCCATAGTTATTAAACCACTCTCTCCTCATATAACACGTGTTACTGTTTT
>NC_051414.1:38317306-38317477 GCF_015228065.2 Penaeus monodon
ACGAATAATTAACAAATACCATTAAGCACAAAAATCTCGCCATTTATCTCAGGCGCAAGAAGACGCCGGCCTCATTACCTCATTATTGTGGCTCCATCTATGAGTTTTTACGTGAGACACATAATATGGGGTCATTTTTTCGGAGCAAGAAAGTTGCTAATTACTATTAAA
>NC_051414.1:38317775-38317977 GCF_015228065.2 Penaeus monodon
TCATACTTCTTCGGTTATTTCACACATTTCACATTTCACACTTCAAACACCCGGAAAGTTAATCATGACACCATCCCCTTGTTGAAAACGGCACAACACGTAACCCATATCAGCTGACGAAGCACGTGATCCAAGACCCAACAGTTGTTTACTATCGGTCAGCTGGGACACGTAAGAATAGAAAACGGGGCGTGATGAGGTC
>NC_051414.1:38318109-38318198 GCF_015228065.2 Penaeus monodon
CAATCATCTTGCTATTTCATTTCTAATTTCTTTCTGTATATTGGGTTTATTATGTTTTAAATTACGGGATAAGGTACAGATACGCTGGG
>NC_051414.1:38319393-38319837 GCF_015228065.2 Penaeus monodon
CTAAAGGGTGCTCAGGGCTCATGCGAAAAAAGGGGAGGTGGAGTAAACATGTCTATACTAGGAACAGCAGCAGACATACGCCTTTGAATAGTATATTAGTCTACGTTGAAAAAAGCAAGACGAATATATCCATCTCATTTTCCAAAAACACAATGAAAGGCAAAAACAACAAAAATAACCACAAAAAACAATAAATAAACACCCATTTCTACCATTTCCCTTACAGATTATCCATATATATTCCATTTCAAAATATCTTCCGCCGAGGAAAAGACCAAAAACCGTAACGAAACGACACAACATGAGATTAATTGAAGTGTTACGGATGTCAGGTGACGAGCAAGCCATGGTGTTGGAATTTTTCTTTGACCATAATATCACGTGGTTCTCTGCCCTTCGTTTTATATACTCGAATGATGTATTTTTTGTCTATGTCATCCTGTA
>NC_051414.1:38319974-38320567 GCF_015228065.2 Penaeus monodon
GTGCTCCTGTATCTCGAAAAGTGAATTCCTTGTCTTTGCAATTCACGTATCCCATTTTTCTTCCTCTCTTTCATTTCTAAAAAAAAAAATAAAAGTAAAACTATCCCTGAATCTACCAATCTGTATTCCCGTTTTTCTTCCTCCTCCTCATCATCATCTCTTTCTAAAGGTTTCAAATAACCGTACCCAGTATAAATTCCTTTTGATCTCTCTCCGTCTCTCCCTCCAGTATCAATTCTTCTTCATCTATCCTTCTAGTATCAACTCTTCATCTCCCTCCATCTCTCTTTCCAATACCAACTCCCCTTCATCTCTCCTTCCAGTATCAACTCCTCTTCATCTCTCTCCATCTCTCCTTCCAGTATCAACTCCTCTTCATCTCTCTCCATCTCTCTTTCCTACAAAAAAGGTCGACCGCTCAACTCTCTACCGACACCTGTAACGCCCTAGATTCCTTGTCCCGACGCCGAAGAAGACCTCCTCCTGCGAGCTCCTGACGATGACTCAGCACCAACACCGCATTTCCGTCGAGAGGACCTCCGCGACCCCAAAGCCGAAGAAGTATTAGCAGGACGTGTCGACAACATGTAGCC
>NC_051414.1:38320609-38320738 GCF_015228065.2 Penaeus monodon
AATCTTTGTCAAGCCCTCTTTATGTTCTTTGATAACGGAACCGAGGAAGTTTTAGGCTTATTTTTGAAAAAAAGTAACAGGTGGGGTATATCCTGAAGAGGTATATGGTGTAGATTCCGTATTGATTCA
>NC_051414.1:38321029-38321362 GCF_015228065.2 Penaeus monodon
AACAAAAATGAATGAACATAAAACTTTCGCCAAGAGAAAGGAAAACAAGATCAAGAACGAGATCATCTCCGGATAATCTCATGCTTTCGCGGTTTGTTGGAAAAGGACGTCGACCATGCGATAAAAAGTGACTAGTTGTTGTGGCTATCAGATAACCCGAACTTCCGGTGTGACAGGACGACATAGGACCCTCCTCCGTCCCCCTTCCCCTTCCCCACTCCCTTACCTACCCTGCTTACCTTTGCTCCTCACCCCCCCCCCTCCCCCTCTTTCATCCATCTACATTTTCCTCCTTCGCTCACCCACCTACCCTTTCCTCTCTGTGTCTACTAA
>NC_051414.1:38321491-38323185 GCF_015228065.2 Penaeus monodon
TCCCTCTACCTACTCTTCCTGTCTCCCTCCCTCATCCACCTACCCCTCCCTTAGCCCAACCCACCTACCGTTCCCCCTTCACACCCACATGCCTTTTCCCCTCCCTCTTCCCCCCTTCACCCCATCCTTACCTACTTGCTTTTCCTCCTCCCCCACTCATATACCCTCTCCCCTCAACCCCACCTACCTTTTTCTCTCTCTCCCACCCCCCCTTCTCCCTCCCCCACTCACCTATCCTCCCCCCCTCTCTTCCCCAACCCGCTACTAGGCTCCTCATCAGGCCGCGGTAACGCCCTACCTATCAGTCTCTCTTACCTTAATCGCTCCTTCTTACCCTTTCGCCCTCAACTCCACATACTAAGACCCCCCAACCACACTACCCCCCCCCCATTCCCCCATCCCCGCCTCGAGTACCCCCAACTAGGCCTCCCACAGCTTCCTCACCCCTTCCCCCAATCTTTCCACTTCAACCCCACACACATTCCCCTCCACCCCAGCCCAATAGGCACTCCCCTCCCCCCCTTCCTCTTACCCAACCCCCACACTCTGGCGCCCCGTAACCTCCTACCGAGCAGGCTCTCCCCCCTTAACCCTTCCCTCCACCCCATACTCGTATTGACCCCCCCCCCCCCCGCAACTCTCTCACTCACCTGAGTCTCAGCCTAAGTCCCCCTCCCTCACTCCCCCCTACCCTCTCTCGCTCCCTCCTTCCCCTCACTCCCTCCCTCCTTCCCTTCCCTTCCCTCCTCTCATTCGCTCCCTCCTTCCCCTCCCTCGCTCCCACATCCCCCTCTCTCTCCTCCCTCGTCCCCCCTCCCCCTCCCTCCCCCTTCCAATCTCGAGGTAGGCAGCGACCAAACCAGACGTGCTTGCCTGCAGGCGTGCTCGCTCCAAGCTTTAAGAGAGTTACTTTGCAAGAAATTTGCTTTCTTCGAGCGTCTGCCTCGTCTGGAAAATTATTCTTTAATGCTTTAATGCTTTTTGTAAATATTTCGGCAAAAAGTGTGGTCGGCATTTGAGACTTTTTCAAAATGGGGATTTAGAGACTAATTTTCATCGAAGATTTTTCTTTTTTTGGTAGTTTATATTCATTTTTCGTTGTTTTTTCAGGTTTGTGAAAACTAGATAGTGATAACATAATACAACATACTTCAAAAAGCACCCTGCGACCCTCCCATTAACACTTAACTATGACCTCAATCGTGACCAAATCAAATCAAATCAGCGAGACCAAATTAAGTTTCCACAATGAAATCTCACTTCTTAAAAATCAAGAGCAGGTGTTAATTACAACAGCCTTCCATACTTTCAAACTTGCCTCCCGAATTTTCCCTTCAAACCGCCATTTTAACCGAGCTAAGTAACGGAAACGCCAACCACCATGACCGTTAATTACTTGCGATATAAAACAATTAACAAAGGAACCCTAATATGTTTTATCTGGCCCAATTAACATCGCTGGTAATTAAGGGATTCTTATAACCCCCTTAAGAGTTTTTAAACGTCTTGATTATTTACCCAGAGACGAACGTAAGAAAAGTGAAAGAAAACGGAGGTGTCAATGAACCGAAAAGAACTCGGTTTCAAAATTGGGTTTTTCTCTTACCACTTTTATTGACGCCTTTTTTTTCGTTCCTCCTTTTTTATTTGCTCAACAGTAGAAAATAAGGAATTATTGTTGCAACATGCCTTAC
>NC_051414.1:38323400-38324369 GCF_015228065.2 Penaeus monodon
GAGTGAATCGACTATATTGTCGATTCTTCCAATCTTACTACAAGCTGTGGAGGATAAGAAAGATAAGTAGCTATTCTGACGTCTTAATAAATTCTTGAAAAAAAAAAACAATCGTAATCAGAAAATTTTGACATCCACTCTCAAGGAAATAAAACCTATACAGTTAGTCTACAGCCTGATGCTACTAACTAATCCAAATAAGACATTTTGACGTCTCTCTCAAGAAGACGATCGCAATTAGCTATTTCTGACATCTCTTCTCAGCGAAATAATAAACAATGCAATTAGTCCACAATCCTAAACGATCACTTAATATTAAGATCCTCTGACATCTTTATCAGTTTTAAAGGAATTCAATCGCTTTTATTCAATAAGGGAAAACAATGCTATACTATTAATCAGATATTTTAATTGTCAGTCCAATTAAGATGATGTCTCTATAATTATTCGAGGAAAACAATGCTAATTAAACTTTTTATTCTCTCTCTGCCGGTGTTAGTATTAAGTTATGTATCGATTCTTTGTGTCAAGAAAATGGGAAGAACAGAGACAGCACGAATAAATCATATGCATAGAAAAACGACCGATTAGCAAGAAGGAAGTCCTCACCAAAACAAAAACAATAAAAAAAAAAAAAAACAAAGCAAACAAACAAATAAACAAAATAATCAACATAACAAAAAAAACAATAACAAAAGAACAAGAACAAAACCCAAAATAACGAAAAATGAAGGCCCAAAATGAAAACAAAAGCGACACGAGATGCGGCGTCAGGAGGGGATGTTGGGTCGCGAAGAAGACAAAACCACTTATTTTCCTCAAGGTCTCTTCCTCCATTTATTAAGATCTCGCGCTACACGTCTTCGCGAAGGTCATCGAGGGGTTAGGATAAGGTGCGTGGGAAGAACTGATTTGTTTGTTTGATTTGTAGGATTTTTGTCATCTGACGTCGTCAGGTAAGTCAAAATG
>NC_051414.1:38324560-38324929 GCF_015228065.2 Penaeus monodon
CTGCGAATGAACGAAATACCTTCCAGGACCTTGAAGGTGAAAGGAGAGCAACATCCTGCCTTGTTGCAGCGCTCCTCCCTCCTCCACCCCCCTCTTTGCAACCCCTCTCTATTACCCCTCCACTCGTTGCAGCCTTTCTCCACCCACCCCGCTTGTTGCAATCTCCCCCTCCCTCCTGCAATCTATCACATCTCAACTCCGCCACTTTATCCCTGGCAATCCCCCCCTCCCCTTATCCCTGGTATCCTCCCCCTCCCCCCACCTTATCCATGGTACCCCCTCCCCTCCGTCCCCTTATCCATGGTATCCCCCCTCCCCCTCCCCTTTCCCCCACGCCTCCGCCTCTCCGCCATCCGTGGGTGGAGGACC
>NC_051414.1:38325002-38325424 GCF_015228065.2 Penaeus monodon
CAAACAAGCGATTTATCCCCTCCTTACAAACATACGTCATGCCATTCGACAAGGCAAATTCGACTCTGAGACACGTCGTGACAGAGACCAAATTCCCCCCCGTTTTTCATTTAATCTCGGGCCGTATCTCCTTCCGCAATATCCTGTGGGCGCGAAGCCTTTAAAAAGACACAGATCTGTATCATGGAGAGAGAAACTTATCCTCAGGGCGAGAGAGACGGGTTGAGATATGGTGAGAGGTCGTGTAAGATGAATTCAGCTTAGAAAAGAATATTTTTGATGGTGAAGGTTGATGATGTGGCAATTAAACAAAAACAATCAACAACAATAGTAATGATGATTAGAAAATAGTAATAGTAAGTGTAATATAATAATATAGAAAAAATATATATTTAAATGATCGATAATTCAGAAATGGATGC
>NC_051414.1:38325540-38325874 GCF_015228065.2 Penaeus monodon
CGCTTAAGGTTAAAAAACTGAAAAACGCGATAGACCATCCTCGTCAATAAAACAATCAAATATCTACTACTACTACCATAGTTGAAGCGAAATTCTCCTCGCATACACGCGGGGTTCAGCAAGGGCGAGGAAACCGCAGCTATCATCGACAGTCTCTCTTCTCACTCTTTCCTGTGGAAGCAAGTAATGCAGTCGCATAGCAGAGGAAAGAACTATATAAAGTAGAAACAATTCATCACTCTCTTATATGCTTACATTTATTTATAATATATTGGAAGATAATTGATCAGCTTAAGAAATCATCCACTATCACAAATTATTCTTTTCATCTATA
>NC_051414.1:38325912-38325988 GCF_015228065.2 Penaeus monodon
ATATGGAACGTATTTCAGCCTTCACATATTATATAAAAAATTCGATAACTTTTTTTCAGACTCTATAGCTTTTAGG
>NC_051414.1:38326082-38326961 GCF_015228065.2 Penaeus monodon
ATAAGAGCGTTTTACATCAACAAAATCAGAAATGACATAATATTCCTAATCCTTATCAACATCTATTACTCCTTCACGCTACAATGACATCAAATACTCGTTTATGCAATCACTTAATAAGACAAATAAACATTCCTTTTGTGACAAGGGTTAGGAACTTTCCCCGTAATCATCATTAAAAATTATTTCGAAAGAGAAAGTAAGAGAGAAAGCTTCCCCTCCCCCCCCTCCTTAAAATAAGATAAGATTACAAAAAAAAAAATTATATTTAAGTTCGCTAACGGCGTTATAAAGTTCCCTTAAACTAACTTCATTTTAAAGTTCCCTTAAATCAACGTCATTCAAATTTCCCTTTAAAATGTCATTTCAAAGTTTCCTTAAACTAACGTCATGCTAAAGCTCTCTTAAACTAACGTCATTTGCAAGTTCCCTTTAAAAATGTGATTTCAAAGTTCCCTTAAACTAACGTCATAAGCCCTGAAAAAGTGATGTCCTTAACACTGTTACTGTAATTGAAAGATCCCTTAACCTGTTCAAAGTTCCCTTAACTAACGTCTTATTCCCTTTAATTGATTTCAATTTTTTTTTATCCCTTTACTTTTTCGTTCCTACTACTCATTTTCCTTTTGCTTTCAAATCTCTTCTCGTACATTGTTCCTTTTTATTTATTCTCTATCAAAATTTTAGTGATCTTCCACTCGTCATTGAATCCCTTAAGTTTTCCCTTTACTCTTAATTCTTTAACATGTTTTCATTCTGCATTAGCCCTGCGTTCGCTCTTTCCTCAGACCCCCCCTACCTCCCTTCCCTCTTTCTCTCCGATCTTCCTTCCACCCTTCTTCCTCTTCACTTTCCCCCCACCCCCACCCTTTTATTTTC
>NC_051414.1:38327265-38327414 GCF_015228065.2 Penaeus monodon
GGTGCCGACTAGCGCGTGTACGAATGTCAGGTGGCGCCATGAGAGAGTTTCGGGGAAGCATGTGCGAAAAATTTAGGCTAACTGTAATATTTTTATGTCTAACCGAATCGCTGTTTCCTCGTGTCACCGTGGCTTACTTTCCTGCTTTA
>NC_051414.1:38327970-38328277 GCF_015228065.2 Penaeus monodon
GGAAAAAAAAACATACAGACATAAATAAAAGCACAGAACTCCCAACCAAACACGCATACACACACGTGGGTAATCAAATAAAAGAAAAGTATACACCCGGAGCCATAAATTATGCAACGAAAATAAAATACCACGAAGTTAATCTCTTTTTTTTTCTCTGCTGTTGCATACGAAGCGTTGCAAATAAAGGCAGGGGAATCAGCTGGAGACGAATTTTTTACTGTTGCTTATTAACCCCGGGTGTTCAATCTCATCATATTGCTGTGTAAGATTGTTTGAAGAAAAAAAATCTGAACACATATGAAAG
>NC_051414.1:38328754-38329356 GCF_015228065.2 Penaeus monodon
ACACCTCAAAACAAAGCATAAAGCTGATCCGAAATCACCCATGACACGTAAGTTTCCGAGTCAAAGGACCTGAGACCTGGCGCGCTTCCAGCAGCCTCAAGCGGGCAGAAATGGCGTCCAGCGGAGAGGCGTAATGGAGGGTAAATATCGCTTGATAATTTGGTAATGTATGGAAGTAGGGGAGCCCTCCTGGGGGTACGTGGGGAGGGGAGGGGAGGGTGAAAGGGGATGGGGGTTGGGGTGGTAAGAGGAGGGGAAGGTGGTAGGGAGGGTGAGGTAGGGGGTAGGGGGGAGGATGAGGTAGGGGGTAGGGGGGAGGATGAGGTAGGGGGTAGGGGGGGAGGATGAGGTAGGGGGTAGGGGGGAGGATGAGGTAGGGGGTAGGGGGGAGGATGAGGTATATATGATAGGGGAGGGTGGATGGGGTAGGGATGGAGAGGAAGGAGGAAAGGGGGGGTAGGCATGGAGGGGGAGTGAAGGAAGGGGAGGAGGGTGGATATGGGGAGGCTGGTAAGGAGAGAAGTAGATATGGGGAGGAGGAGTAGATACGGTAGATCTTCCGAGGGGTGAAAGGTTAGGCAACCGTGAGGGGAAGGGGGGGG
>NC_051414.1:38329464-38329789 GCF_015228065.2 Penaeus monodon
GGGCAAAAATGTAGATAGGGGCGATTGGGGTAGACAAATAATCCAGAAAAGTAGATAGGGGCCGAGGGAGGGAGAGAAGGAGAAAAAAAAAAGTATACAAAACAATTAAACGAAGTCACAGCGAAAGAAAACAGCAAAAGAAAGGCGGGAAAAAATGAGGAAAATGAGGAAGTAACGATCTATCCTAACCGACCCGAGGGAAGATGAATAAAATGAGTCTCAGGAGGCTCTCGTACTCATGAATAAAGGAATAGGTCGAGAGAGTTAATGGGGAGACGCTTGCCACTCCGAGATGGATGAGCGGGCAGGGTCGCGACTCAAATGG
>NC_051414.1:38329963-38330108 GCF_015228065.2 Penaeus monodon
CGACTAAAGACAAATGAAAAGGAAGATACTGAAAACGTAACATATCAAAACAGAATAACGAATATAGAGAAATAAACGAGATAAGAATCACCATTATAAAAAATATATATATATAAGACCCGATAAAAATGATTCGACAGGACGG
>NC_051414.1:38330174-38331091 GCF_015228065.2 Penaeus monodon
TTCGAGATATGACCAAGCGTGGGCGGAGATCGATGACATATGGGTATGGGCGTGGGCGTAAATGTTATAACGATATTTGAGTGGCACTTATGGAAAGGGAGGGGGGGGAGAGCAGGGGGAGAAGGGTCATAGAGGGGGTATGGGGGCAAGGGTATTTACCTTCCTCCCATAACCCATCGAATGCCACTCCCGTCAGACAGAAGGGGTAACGGGACGCGGGAAGAATGTTAAGTTGATGCTTGAAATATTGCCAAAATCAAAATGTCCAGGTCTATATTTTTTTTTATACATGTTCCTTTTATTATATCTATAAGCACAAAAGGTGTTTTAATGTGAAATCGGTATAATAAACAAGGAAACTTATGATAGACAAATAAACATCTATTTTATTCCTCACAGCGCTTTCGTTGTCTTTTTCTACACGTCTCGATAAAACGAATATTAATCTTCAATTTAGGATAAAACTTGAATACATAATTAAAAGTTCACATAAATACACTCGCGATAGCCATTTGCGAAATCCCCAAAATTAAAATAATTCGCCATCTTGCAATATTAAGTTCGTTATCCACCGCCTCAACTGACGCGCGATCCCGCCTCTCTTGTCCAAGATAACCGAAACCTCGATAGTACGAACCTTAACACCCAATCCCTTCTTAATCCTCCAATCTACACTTACAACCCTTCCATCAAGAAAACAAAACAAATCTACACATCACCCATAAAATAATATATCAATATGAGCGTCGCCAGAAAATCGGCCGGTCGTTAAAAGTAGGTAAGCGCGGGACGGCATTGAGCAAGGGCAGGGTCGACTGAATCTCGTCTCGAAGACCTTGGGACCGGGATGGCCAGTGGCGGGAAATTTGAATGCTGGTCTTCCTCTGCCGCGCGAATGGGGGAGTATTATGATGATG
>NC_051414.1:38331152-38331515 GCF_015228065.2 Penaeus monodon
ACAATTATGGACTGTTTTTGCTGTTTTTGTTTTCTTTTAGAATCTATGTTGAGAGTTAATCCGTGTTTAAATGTTGTTTCTCTGTCGATAATGTAGTATTGTTTTGAAGATTTATACTATCATCATTATTGTTTTGATGCCATTTTTTACTTTGTGTTGTTGCTGTTCTAAATGTTCGTTCAATATCGTAGTTTTAGTTCGACGGAGAATATTCTGTCTCTTGAATCTGAAGCGGTATGGACTCCCCTTACGTAAGATCATGACTTGCACCAGCGTTGAAATCCCTTACGATCGCCAACAGCAAAGACACTAATATTATTAAATCCAATGACCTGTAAAATATCATTAGAAAATCAGCCCATG
>NC_051414.1:38331555-38331819 GCF_015228065.2 Penaeus monodon
ACATCGTGTCATTTCGATTTTCTATTAATTAATTAAAAGAAACGAGAAGAAGAAAAAAATATATGAAAATCCATTAGACAATCAAACCCAAGATCGTGGCACACTGAACTAGAAACCCTAAAAACCGGTCAAGGTACTAAGTAATTGATTTAATTTCATCGTCAGTTCATCATTTTCTTAAAAAGACCGTGTCATTTTCACTTGACATTTTGTCACACGTCTCTTAAATCAACTTTATTTCAACTTCCACGTAATTTCACTCAG
>NC_051414.1:38332144-38332255 GCF_015228065.2 Penaeus monodon
TTATCAAACCACCTGAAATGAAACCAGGAAAAAGAAACTTTTTTTTAGCAAACAAACGCTAACAACCGATCGAGCGGCGAAACATCCCTCTTCTGCCCCTACCCCCTCTTA
>NC_051414.1:38332409-38332501 GCF_015228065.2 Penaeus monodon
GCGCACGCACATTCCTCCCACCCTACATCTAACCTCTACCTCCTACCCACCGCGTATCATCTCGCACTTTTTCCGCAAATGGCGAGAATCCG
>NC_051414.1:38332669-38332859 GCF_015228065.2 Penaeus monodon
GACGAGGCGCGCGTCTTGTGGGTCATCTCGGCTCGATGGGAAACCTCGCGGCGCCCGGGATGTCTTCTTCCCAACCCAAATACCGCGCGATCTTCCAATCCGAAACCCCGGAAGATCGGATGCAGCGATCGGGAGGTTTTGTATCGTGGTGTATCGGGGTGATCCGGTAGTTTTGATGGGGAGGGGGAGA
>NC_051414.1:38333113-38333278 GCF_015228065.2 Penaeus monodon
TGTGCATGTATGTTCAGCGAAACCACGTCTGCATCATGTGAAGCGACAGGTGGCAAAGATTCGCGTGTAAATCCAAGAACTAATGAGCCTGCAAAAAGTGCTACAATAAATGTTTCAACCTATAAAGATAACAATGGCGGTTTGGTAGTTTGCATGCTAAGTGTG
>NC_051414.1:38333633-38333919 GCF_015228065.2 Penaeus monodon
TTCCTCAACATCCTTATTACATATCATCTCGACCCGAAACTTTTCCATTGATAATCACCCGAAAAGTCTCTCAAATCCGACCCACTTACCAGCCAATTACGAGTCACATAACTGAACGTACGGAGGAGACACACGCGCAGGTTAGTGGCATTTCCCAAGTGACAGGATTCTGACCCTTAGGCCACCGTGCCGTGAGAACCAAAATCCCACATCACCTTTTCTGGGAATCAATATAATGCTATAAGATGCGATGACAGATAGGTGTCATTACCCATTCAGTGTCATG
>NC_051414.1:38334313-38334419 GCF_015228065.2 Penaeus monodon
GAGGATCTAGAATTACACGAAGAGAAAGGCAGAAGCTAAAAAGGGACAATGCTCTCGCTGGCTCTGGTTATTCTCTCGTTTCTCTCTCCATTTCCTTTGCGGAAGT
>NC_051414.1:38334657-38335694 GCF_015228065.2 Penaeus monodon
CTCCAACGCACTGGCGACAGAAGGAAGTGCCAACGACTGCATCAACCGAAGATGGCACCAAGACATTCCCAAAAGGCAGGAAGATCCTTGGCACCGGCACTGCGCGAAGCCCATCATTTCCGATAAGTACTTTAATGGCACTCATCACCTGTAATCACCATTTTAGAGCCATTATCCAGACGATTTCCTTGCGCCTTTTCGAATGCCTTCCTTTTCCGCCTTAACGGGAATTTTAATATCACCAATCGCTCGTCGAAAACACGCATCCTTCACTTCGCTTGTTTCGGTTTTCGTGATCAAAAGAAACCGGGAGAAAGGACCTATGTTAACCTGTAACGGGAAACTGCGAAAATCCTCACGTGTAAATATCTTTTTCTTTTGATTTTTTTTCTTAGTGTTTCATTAAATCAATTCCAAATCCTGATAATCTGGAATATGATCCGTATTCCAACGATTATCAGAAAATATGAATAAAAAAAAAGTTGATTGTATGTTTTCCTTACCTTTTCAGTCAGGTCGCTACCTAGCATCCAGGCCTTAGGTGGAAGGTTTCTGGTACCCATTTTGACCAATTAGGCTTGTCTGGTCTTACTTGGTATCGAACTGTGCTGACCCGCAACACTACACACAAACACAGAGACACTACACTACAAAAGCCCGCTTGTAGGTTGGTTCCAGTGTCTTTCCAAACAAACAGGTCAACGCGTGAGTTTTATACACTCTTCTATATATATTCCAACAAAGTTAAAAAAAAAAAAAACACTAACGATCTATATCAACAAATGTGCCGAGCTCCGCACCCAAAGAAAACACGTCCACGATACAACAGGGGCCAACGAGCGCACATGAAAATATCTGAGTAAAAAAAAAAAAACGAGCGAAGTATTCTCCAGCCGCGGACGTCCAAACAGGTGGTAGAAGAAGGCCGCGTGTCGACTCGTTTGTGCCGACCGCGCGCTACACACGTCCAGGCAGGTAGACGGACGGCCGCGGAGTGTGCGGGCGAGCTGGTGAGTCTCTCTCTCTCCTCCTCCTCT
>NC_051414.1:38335848-38335947 GCF_015228065.2 Penaeus monodon
TGGCGGGAATTGTGTGTCACGACCAACACCTGACACTTCTACTGTACGCACGTCGGAGGAAGATGCAGGTGCAGGGTGAACCTGTTAGGATATGCTACG
>NC_051414.1:38336586-38336693 GCF_015228065.2 Penaeus monodon
GGTGACTGATCACACGCGTCTCAACATATTTGTGTCTTCCTGTCTGACGTGATTATTTTCTGGTTTTATGTTTGTGTCTAATAGGATATATGCCTGACTGTGTGTAA
>NC_051414.1:38336722-38336967 GCF_015228065.2 Penaeus monodon
ATCATTGAATACTTCTTACAAAAACTGACCGAATTAGACACATTCTTTATCGCTATCCAATGACCCATAAAGAAATCATCATAATCTCATCACAAATACTAAATGAAAATACACACGCCCAAACACTGTTCTTTAAAAGACCAGAAAAACACCAAACAATATTCTCATCGAAAAGTCTTATCCATAGCAGACCTTTCTACCTTCGAAACATTATTCACTTTAAAAAAAAAATTCTTTCTTCCCAA
>NC_051414.1:38337021-38337923 GCF_015228065.2 Penaeus monodon
TAAACTCACTGAAGAGACACACCCAACACAGATCTTTCTACCATCGACACACCATTCCCTCCTTAAAAGAAATTCTTTCTTCTCAATCATAACTAAATAAAAAAAAATCCAAATAATCAAGAACATAATCCCACCAGCTCTCAGAAGGTTAAATCACAGAGATGAAAACATTTCTTCTTTTCCTCCTCTGCACACCGTTTATCATAATAGCAATAGTTCACATCCATTATCGACATCCTTTGGGTGAGGTCGAGCGGTAATCTCAATTTTTGTTAAAGTGCGCGTGACTATCAGAAGAAGAAGAAGACTATTAGATACTCAAAATTGAATCTAGTATAACCAATATAATCCCAGTATAATAAATAGTCCTAATATTACATTAAACACTCCTAATATAGTCTGCTAATCTCAATTTTATTTAAGTGTGCGTGGCTATCAAAATAATAATGACTATTAAATACGACCAACATAATCTTATATAACAAACATAATCCCAATATAACCAATATAGTCCCGATGTAATATTAAATACTCCCAATGTAATCTCTGGTCGAACGGTAATCATAATTCCGTTTAAGTGTGCGTGACTAATTAAACTGAAATAATAATTAGACTATTAAAGACACCAACATAATTAGGAGGACAAATCACTTGTTTGTACAGGTCACGAGCGGCTTTTCCCGACAAGAAAATGAAATACTCTCAGATAAAACGAATTAATTATGTTTGATCGCATTCAGAGACACATCAAATATAATTAATTAATGTTTAATCAATCCCCATGCAAAATGGAACTCTTTTTTCTGAACATTAGATAAGAAAAGGAAAAGGGTAAATACGTAAGAAACAAAACAAACAAACAAATAAACAAATAAATATTAACACATAAAACTATTAATCTT
>NC_051414.1:38337942-38338126 GCF_015228065.2 Penaeus monodon
GTTCGACTCGCGCGTGTGAGGGTTTTAAAATATTTCTAAAGTTACCTTCCTCGATTTTTTCCCCTTTTCGTAGAGGCACAGAAACCCCAGAGAAACAATTATCGGTAAGAAGAAAAAAAAATCGCTATCAGGCCTGTGGCAGCGGTTGAGACTATCCATCACGCGGGTAATTCAGGAAAAAAAT
>NC_051414.1:38338178-38338304 GCF_015228065.2 Penaeus monodon
ACTTACTTCGGTCAAGAGTTAAGTGTCAGACACACACTGATATAAAATGAGGGGAAAGAAGGTGCGTTGGTGGGTTGGTGGCTTGTGGGGGGAGGCTGGTGGGCTGGTCGGTCAAGAGTTAGGTGT
>NC_051414.1:38338535-38338760 GCF_015228065.2 Penaeus monodon
TCTCTAACTCCTCGAATGAAGTTCCTCCGCCTCCTTCCAGCTTTCTCGACCCTCCTGCAATTTCTCCCTCTCACTCGAAGACAATTCTCGGGGCATTTACTGTCACGATCACGCGCTTCTATACACACGAACACACACTCATTCATATTCTCGAAAATTCACAAACAAAAACACACTCACTCACTCGACAATAAACCAAGAAACACACGCTCTCTTTATTAATAC
>NC_051414.1:38338935-38339126 GCF_015228065.2 Penaeus monodon
TCTTAACCAGCACTTAAGCCAAATGAAATGAAAACAGCGGCGCTAATAAGGCTTTTGACTGAAGACTTCATGCTAATCGAGTCAGCTGTTGTTCCTCCTTCGTCCCGTTAGACTGTAAAAATAGAGAGCTCAGATATGACATGAAAAGAGATGAGTGTCGGGTCGGAATAGAGATCTTAGAAACAGAAAGG
>NC_051414.1:38339449-38339621 GCF_015228065.2 Penaeus monodon
CATAACATGTCCATTGTCACTTGCATACGTCCTCGGACCAGGGTCGATAATCAAAGGAATCGACGAACTTTCTAGAATTAATATTTCCAACCTTCTGCGTGACGCTACAAATGCCGTATGTCGTTTCCTGCAGTACGGGATCTTGCTTCAAGGAAACTGATAAACCCTCTTT
>NC_051414.1:38339996-38340522 GCF_015228065.2 Penaeus monodon
ATCTCTTATCCTCACGCCCAACGAGAACAACGCCCTCAGGGAGACGAATGGGCGCCCCCCCCCACCCACCCCAACCCAGCAGGAGGTCTCGTAGAAATACTGACCGTGGGACATCTCGACCTTCAGTGCTGTCTGTGCTGTGGTAAGGGGAGGATGTCACATACATTACCCCGCTGTCATTGTTTATCGAGAGTCAACGTGACGTGCCCTTGTATGGGAAAATGGAGATGTTCGATTTTTTTTTTCTTTAAGGGTGGGAGGGAGGGTTGATATTTGCATATTATGTAAGAGGGACGTGGGTTTTGTAGGTGTTTTGAGAAAAATGGGTGGTGTTTCCGTCCTTTTTTCTCTCTCTTTTCACCGAATCTGTCTCTCTTTGTCTGCCTCTGCCTATGTCGTTGTATCAGGATTATCTCTCTTTATCTCTTTTACCTTTCCCCCTCCCTTTCTCTTTTTTTCTAATCACTTTCTCCTTCTCTCTCCCATCCTTATCAACTCCCATTCTTTCTTTCGGTTTCTCGGGGTT
>NC_051414.1:38341157-38341560 GCF_015228065.2 Penaeus monodon
AAGGCTTATTCTATGAAGGTCCTACCAATTTCATCAAAAGCAATATCACCAAGCCAATTTCACCCAACCAGTTTCACCAAACCACTTTAATTTACAACTCGACCAAACCCATTTCGTCAACCAATGTCACCCAACCAATTTGACCCAAACCATTTCCCTTACACCAATTTCGCCAACCAACATCACCCAAATCATTTCATCGAACCCATTCCACCAAACCATTTCTATCACAAACCAATTTCGTCAACCAACATCACCCACCCAATCTAACCAAATCGATCTCGTCAACCAAAATCACCCACCCAATCAGACCAATATCACATCAACAAACTTAAAAAAAACACCGCTGAAGAAATCGCAGTAACTCCCTTTCCAACTTTCTTGGCCGTAATAAGCGCACACT
>NC_051414.1:38341672-38341764 GCF_015228065.2 Penaeus monodon
TCGAAGCGCTGGAGTAAAAGTGTCAACAATTACAGATCAACAACAACTTTCCCTCCGCAGTCCAGAGTGTAAAATGGTGTCCACGTGTTTCG
>NC_051414.1:38342087-38342484 GCF_015228065.2 Penaeus monodon
GCACTTTTGTAAAAATTATCCGCGTGTCAGACCCCACCCCGCCCACCCCATGTCCAGCAGTTCCTTTGGGCGCACGGGCGTGATCTTCATTCGTAGTTATGGCTTTCCCCTCCCCCTCCCCCCTCTCCCCTTCTCTTCTCTCTTCCCCTCCCCCTCTCCCCTTCTCTTTCCACTTCCCCTCCTCTCATCCCTCTTCCCCTCCCCGTCTCCCCTTCTCTTTCCTCTTCCCCTCCTCCTCTCCCCTTCTCTTTCCTCTTCCCTTCCTTAATTCCCCCCCCCTCTTCCCTTCCCCTCTTTCCTTGTCTCCACTCCCCTTTCCCCTTTTCCCTTTCTCCTCACTCCTATCCCAATTCTCTCCCCCCTTCCGAAATCATCCCCTCTCCCCATTCCTTTCTCC
>NC_051414.1:38342796-38343052 GCF_015228065.2 Penaeus monodon
TGACCTTTTACCAACAAAAGACACAAAAAACAACAACAAAAGACCAACATTGAAGGCACTTTCATCATAAGGTCCACTCCCCCTAACTCCCCCCCCCCCTTCCTCTCAGTTCGTCTCCCCTATCCCCTGTCTGCCCCTCACTCGCCCCCCCTCCTTATCCCTCGTCTACCCTCCTCACCCCCCCCCCTGACTTCCTACCCCCTCCTCCAATCTCTGCCGTCAGCCCGGAGCATCGTCTGTTCCTTCACTACTTTAA
>NC_051414.1:38343180-38343275 GCF_015228065.2 Penaeus monodon
CTTTTTCAGCACCTTACCCATTTTGGTTATTTTCCCTTCATATCTTCCCATCTCCCCCCACCCTTATTGCTACAACCCAACCTCCTCTTTTCCTC
>NC_051414.1:38343363-38343627 GCF_015228065.2 Penaeus monodon
CCATCACCTCAAAAAATCCCATTATTACTCCCCCTTCTCTTCCCCCTTTTCATCAACCCCCATACCTCATACCCCTAACCCCCCCTCCTCCCTTATCCCCCCTTACCTCAACAATCCCTCCCCATTAAAACCCATTCTAAGAGTTTCTCCTGATAATGTCATACGCGAGTGACCAAAAGACTTCTCCGTGGATTCCCCATTGACTCGCACCCATTACGTCGAGTTAATGGGGTGTGTCGCCTTCTAAGACCAAGTAAATGTATT
>NC_051414.1:38344124-38344348 GCF_015228065.2 Penaeus monodon
CTGCCATATGCCACGTCCAAAAGCTCAGAAAACGTGACGAAGAAAAATAACAATTAACCTTAACAACAACTCAACCATTAGCCCCGCCCCCCTCACCGCCCTCAGCCCCGCCCTCTTTTCAACGCCCCCCCCCCCGTCCCCGCCCTCAGCCCCGCCCTCTTTTCGCCCCCCCCCCCCCCCGAAATGAAATCCCATAGAAAGCCATATGTAGAGAAGCGTCACGT
>NC_051414.1:38344758-38345810 GCF_015228065.2 Penaeus monodon
AAGAAAGCTGAATCAATGGAAAAGTAGAAAGAAGTGAAACTAAGGGGAAAGGAATGAAAGAAGATGTAAAGGAAAGAAAAGAATAAACAGGAGATTCGTGTTTAAAAGAAGAAACAGAAGAGTATAAAAGAATGAGATGAGGGGAAGAGAAGGAAAGAGGGGGCACACAGAAGACAAAGAGAGCGAGAGAAGGGAGACAGAAGGTCGTGCTGACGACTTCATCCCCAGAATCTTCTCTCTCTGCGCCACACCCTCGAGCCTCGGGGCTGAGGCCGGACGCGAAAGGGGAAGCTCGGGTCAGACAAGGATAAACGCTCTCGAAATAGCACGACACAAAACGACACAAAACAAGACACGATACAAAACGACAAAACACGACACGACATAAAACGACAAGACACGACAAAACACGACAAAAAACGATGCGACCCAAAACGAGAAGACACAACACGACACGACGCAAAACGACAAGACGCGACACGACACAAAACGACGCGACACGACACGACACAAAACGACAAAACGACGCGACACGACATAAAACGAGACGACACGACGTGACACGACATAAAACGAGAAGACACGCCACAAAACGACAAGACGACGCGACACGCCACAAAACGACAAGACGACGCGACACGCCACAAAACGACAAGACACGACGCGACACGCCACAAAACGACAAGACACGACACAACACGCCACAAAACGACAAGACACGACAATACACGACGAGGCGACACAGTACCCCAGCTATGGGGTGGTCATGTAAACGAAAGAAGGAAGTGGTAATGGCCAATAAATGCGAGAACAACAACAGCAAAGACACAATGAATTAAAATAATGACAATGATAATAATAACGATAGTAAAAACATAAATAACAGGGCCGACACGTCACAAACCAGAAGAAACAAAGAACAAGGTAAAAACGTAATTATAAATAAAACTGAATTATTCTATCTGAAAACAAATAAACTAACCTCCCTCAAAACAAACACACAATTCTACCTCATCTTCCAAAGCCAAAGGATTAAACAGAACACGGCAATG
>NC_051414.1:38346331-38346689 GCF_015228065.2 Penaeus monodon
ACCATACAAAGGCAATGTTTTGACCAAGCCGAGTGGGATCCGGGTAAGAAATATATAATAGACTCTCTATGTAAATAAGTAAGATCCATTTCAGTGTGGGAGAATGCGTTAAACGATCCTTAAGTCGAAGGCAAAAGGGATGTTATCTTTGAGATCGAGGGGGGGGGGGGGGGGTTAAGAAGCTCATTTGAATATTTGTTTTAGGGAAGGAATGTTTGTAAATATGTAATGGGCGGATGGAGATGGGGCTGTGTACAAGGGCGGTGAGATAAGAAGATGAGGAGATAAGGAGAGAAGAAAAATGGAGAATGAATATACTATTTTATGTGTACGAATGCTCCTAAATCTAAGCACATGT
>NC_051414.1:38346819-38347006 GCF_015228065.2 Penaeus monodon
TAGCCCCCCACACTTAACTAACGCCCACCCACTACCCCACCTAAACAACTCCCCCTTATCCTAAACAACCGCCCCCACATTTAGCCATCTTTATCCTAAAACCTCCCCCCCCCTACCCTACACATTAAACCCCCATTATCCTACACACCCCTCCCCCTCCCCCACCCAAACATTACACCACTGATAT
>NC_051414.1:38347065-38347446 GCF_015228065.2 Penaeus monodon
AACACATGAAACCTCCTTTATCCTAAATCTTCAACTCCCACTCCCGCCGCGAGATGGCTCTGACGTGGATCGCTGACTCCCCCCCCCCTCCCCCCCAAAAAAAATGGCGGAGAGAGGATGCAATTACGAATTCTTTGAGTGGGCGTGAAATTAGATTTAAATATTTTTCTTGTTGTATCAATAGTCCTTTGCGAGAACAATGAGCGATCCGGATAACGAGCATAAAAAAAAATATTCCGGATGTCTCAGGAGGACGAATAGATTTTTTTGTCTCCTCTCTATCCCTCTTTTCCTTCTCTGTCTCTCTCTTTCTTGTATCTTTCTCTTCTCTTTCTTCTCTGTCTCTCCGTTTCTTGTCTCTTTCCATTCTTTGTATCTATC
>NC_051414.1:38347628-38348123 GCF_015228065.2 Penaeus monodon
CATGTGTGTCTACTTAGCTTCTACTTACTAATCCACGTCTGAATATTTGGTTGTGTATGCAGTCATGCGTGCGTGTTTGAATAGTCGGTCACGCACGACATTCTCCAGTTAGTTTTTTCCCCCTAAATCTTTCACGCGTTCGACTTTGTCACAGTCCTTTCACAAGTTGCGTAATGAGAGTCGCGGTAAGTTCATCCACCTTCCCTGAATGGCAAGTGAGTAAGTCGCCGAGGAAAGGTCGACTCGCAGAGGGAAGGTCGAGTCGCCGAGGGAAGGTCGAGTCGCCGAGGAAAGGTCGAGTCGCCGAGGAAAGGTCGACTCGCAGAGGAAAGATCGACTCGCAGAGGAAAGGTCGAGTCGCCGAGGGAAAGTCGACTCGCCGAGGGAAGGTCGAGGGGCTAAGTCCAATCCAAGGACAGAGATTAGGAGCTTGTCGCATCGGCCATCTTGCGGAAAACTCCCAAGGATTGAAGTGTATCCCAGGATGTCTTCGGT
>NC_051414.1:38348791-38349119 GCF_015228065.2 Penaeus monodon
TACCCCCCTACCTCCAACCACCCCCTCCTCCCCGCCCCCCATAAGTAAGGAAAGAAGGCCTCGTCCCCAACCCCATTAAAATCCCCAAGTTTGGAATAACCTGCATTCTTTCCCGGGAACCAAATGGGGAACTGAATCCTCCTCCGGGAAATGACTCGTTTTTTTCTATAATCACGTTTGGCTTCTCAATAAAGACTCGTAACCCTTTTTTTCTATCCTTTTATCTATCTTTGCATCTACTCTTTAATCCACACTTTATCTGTCTATCTTTTCATCTATCCTTACCATGTTTTCTTCTCCCTCTCTCTATATTACAAATGTCAGTATG
>NC_051414.1:38349266-38349522 GCF_015228065.2 Penaeus monodon
GCCACGAAAACAAACGCAATGAGAATAAAATACGTAGCAACGTAATGTTTAGCGATTTAGCGCTATAGTGTAGCGAAACATATGATAGCGTGCTAGACAGTAATATGTTTACGTAGTTAAACTTTGCGAAAATTAACTCGTGTGAAACAAAGTAAAGTGAAACGGTAGTGGAAAAAATACGTGATATTTACGTGGGAAAATACCTTTCCAGAAAGCTAAAGCAATGAAGTAATTAGCAGTGAGAGCGCAGAGGCAG
>NC_051414.1:38349643-38349963 GCF_015228065.2 Penaeus monodon
AACATATCTATATACCATTAGCAGAGTGGAAATATATTCATAACATTACTCTCTCACCGTAAATATTCACTTACACACGCTAACTTTACACAGCAATATTACAAAACTAGACCTAAGTCACACGCGGCGGTAAGGTCTGTGAGGGTCAGACGAAAGGAGAGATAACAGAGATAACAATCCCATATAGAAGAACCTCATTTGAATATACCGATGACTACGTCGATAACGAAGAACCGGCAGACGTGAGGTTCCTCTCGCGATGACCTTTTTCTCGACGTGTAGACTTTGGGTATTAGTTATTGTGAAATTAGCCGAGGAAT
>NC_051414.1:38350052-38350204 GCF_015228065.2 Penaeus monodon
CTGTATTTTACCTGTCTCCGGGGCTCGGTTGTAAAGCTTACCTGAAAATGAAAGGAAACTCGGTTAGATTGATTTGTTGTTGATTAAAAGTAGTCTCGCACATACATGCATGTACGTACACAGACACGCAGGCGCACATTCACGCACATATT
>NC_051414.1:38350284-38351282 GCF_015228065.2 Penaeus monodon
TATTAACCAACACACTAATAATTGCCTCTCATCATCACTAACACCACTAACAAGAAAACCTCATTACCCAGCATCACCACTCCCCACCACAACCAAACAACCTGATTTACCCATAATACTTACGACAAGTCAATCACACCTTTCCTTTGCATATCGTCCCATGAAGAAAATGAACGAAGATGTGAACAAAATTTAGTTAATCCCAGTCTCAATGATAAAGGAGAGAGTGAACGTTCACGATTGCGGTGGCCGTAATAAGTCCGTCACTCAAAAATACGCGACTAGGCTCACTGCATCTCGTCTCATCTCCCTCCTTCTCCCTCCCTCCTTTCCTCCCTCTCCCTCCTTTCCCCCTCTCCCTCTCCTTCTTTTTCCCCCTCTCCCTCCCCCTCCTTTCCCCCTTCTCCCTCCCCTCCTTTCCCCTTCTCCCTCTCCCTCCTTCCCCCCCTCTCCCTCCTTTCCCTCCTCTCCCTCTCCCTCCTTCCCCCCTCTCCCTCCTTTCCTCCTCTCTCTCTCCCTCCCTCCTTCTCAGACATTCGCAGCTGAGATTAATTCCCCGGTGTCCTAATTAGCGCGGCGGGACCGGCTAGGCGGGAGCGTGACCCAGACCTCGAGGCGGAGGGGGTGAGGGGGAGGAGGCGAAGGTGCGGGAGATGAGGGCTGAGTGAGGGGGAGGTAAGAGAGTGGAGAGGGTGAGGGGGGAGTGAGGGTGCGGGAGGTGAGGCATGGGTGAGGGGGAGATAAGAAAGTGGAGGGGATGAGGGAGGAGGCGAGAGTGCGGGAGATGAGGGCTGAGTGAGGGGGAAGTAAGAGAGTGGAGGGGGTGAGAGGGGAGTAAGAGAGAGGAGATGAAGGTGTGGAAGATGAAGAGGGGGGAACTGATGAGGAGTATTTGAGAGGGTGAAGGTGAGAGAAAAGAGATAAAGGTGAGGAGATGAGAGGGAAGTGATGGGGAAATAAGAATAGAAAGCTGAGAGAGACGATGCAAGGGTGGAGTT
>NC_051414.1:38351994-38352352 GCF_015228065.2 Penaeus monodon
TGTCAGTCCTTCTTACACTCGGGGGTGGGTGGGTGGGGGGGAGATAAGCTGTCCGTCTTTCGTTAAATTTGCCAGAATTACGCTCCCCCTACCGCTAGAGGGCTACGTACGTTTTCGGCAAACTTGTTATCTTATTCTAAAATGCATTATTTATTTTAATATGTATCATCTATTCTAACGCGTATTATCTTAATTATCCTACTGTGCATTGTGCTTGCTCATATTATTTATTTTAAAATGTTTAATATCTAGTAATCTAATATATTACATTCATATTAAAACTAGTATTCAAATAGTCATCGCATTACATTTTCTTTGTATTTTCGTTAAATGATGTATCTATTAACGTTGTCTTTAC
>NC_051414.1:38352433-38352503 GCF_015228065.2 Penaeus monodon
CAGTTCAGTTTTATCTTCACTATTCTTGATACTATTATGTCCAACTTTTCTATCTAACATACAAATTGAT
>NC_051414.1:38352658-38352766 GCF_015228065.2 Penaeus monodon
CGAAGCGACCTCACTACCAGTCATACCACGAGAGAACCAAAATACCTTCCATTACAGAATCGTTCCCTGGGGGTTGATCACATGCGGGTACCATCCCTCACGTAGCCT
>NC_051414.1:38353191-38353391 GCF_015228065.2 Penaeus monodon
AGGAATAGGTGAGACAGAATGAGCTTACGTCAGTCACTATGCCTGACACCTGCCTGGGTCACGTTACAGTTTAATTACGGTTAACGGTGATGAACAGAGTGACTGGAGTCGAAATATAATTTGTCTTTAATATGCAATCTGTTATGTAATTTATACAACGGTCTTGTTATCTGTGAAAAGAATCTGAAAACCTGCGACTA
>NC_051414.1:38354101-38354361 GCF_015228065.2 Penaeus monodon
AGCTTGCAAGACGGATCCAGTGCCGCAATTCCAGCACTCAGCGTACTAAATACTTCCCACAAAGTGTTTCTCGGCACTGCAGGTCAGGTTACCCCTCCCCCCCCCCCACACACACACCACTCCGCCCATGCTTATATCGCCGACCGCAAGTGCGTAGCTGCAACCGTGACTCAACCTCACTATCTCTACTTCATAATATCGTGGTAATGGCAGCCAGAGCGAGAAAAAAAATGGTCTACATATTATTGTAAGAGGGAAAA
>NC_051414.1:38354857-38355272 GCF_015228065.2 Penaeus monodon
TTCTAAACAAACTTTTGTGAGAAAATAAAAAGTACATACACAAAGGGAAAGGAATCTTTTGATCTTGTCTTTTCTCTCCAAGTGGCGAAAGAAAAAAAAATCTTTTGTGAGACGAAAGCGAGCGTAGTAAACACTGGCTCGTGTCGGCGAGATTCTCCAGTCGCTCGCAGGTGAGTAATCTTCGGTTCACACTTCATTAATTAATCTGAACCCGTTCTCCACGCTCCCATTCTCTGTGTTTACACCCATTTGCGTAAATGCGGCCAACTCCTTTACTCTGAATGGCTGTGAAAGGAAAATACACGATTTAACTCTTTATCTGAAAGGTTGTGGAAGAAAAACTATCCAAAATAAATAAATTTATTCAGTTATATTTCCTTTCTCGTGTCCTCTTCGAGTAAACCCGATCGTGACG
>NC_051414.1:38355311-38356100 GCF_015228065.2 Penaeus monodon
CGGACGTCCTCACATCACTCCTCTAACGACTTGGTCTAATTAGCCATCGCATCGTAATGAGCCAGTAAGGCGTATCCAAAACCGTTGTTGTATCTACTCTGGCCAAACCGCATGCGATCGAACCCTCCTTAAATGGATCCATGTGTTTATACAACTAAAAGCCAGCGACGCGACAGAGGTTCCGCGACCCTCTAGCGGACAGAGACGCAACCACGCCACGGGGAAACAGTTATGCGTTTCCGTTCTTATGGATTTGGCGGGACATGTGTTTGATTCACCTTTCCTCATCGGGGGAGAGACCTGGGCCATAATTTTTTTCCTCACTAATATTAGAATTCGTCTATGAACTACGAAACCTGGAATGAATTAACGATAAATGATAAACAAATCACTGGGCATTATTCCTAATTGGTGACATGAATTTTTCTCCTTCATGAAAATCCCTCCGCGAATGAATAGACTAAATAAATAAGTCACTGAATAAGAGTGAATAGACGGAGAAACAAGATTTAAAAAGAATATATGACAGTAAACAGACAGGTTAATCATCAGCCATTTTACTTCCTTGTGACCGCGTGGTGTTTAATTCCCCTGTCGTAATCGGTGGAGGCATGGACAAATATTTAATCCCCTTCACTTAAGTCTATTTACGAACGAGGAAAAAAACATGGGAGATAAACAACGGAATAAATAAGCGAACAAACCAGACAGTCCTTCTTACGCCGTTACAACTATATGGCGTCTGACCTTTCATAATCCGGAAAAAAAACGTCTACTTTTTCCCCTCTT
>NC_051414.1:38356247-38356934 GCF_015228065.2 Penaeus monodon
CGCCGCGCCGGGGTAGTGGCCGGTCAGGTGTGTGAGTCAGATTGTGGCCGTTTAAGGATTCCTCACTCTGGACGGTTCCTGCCGCGGGCTCTGGGTCAGCGCTGGCGGGAACACGCACGTACGAATAAACACACGGACGGGCTGGAATGTTATAGTCCTCGGCAGAGCGGGCTGCTACGGACATCCAAAAGCGTGGTTGTAAGAGTCTACGAAATGCATCTGTTATCGCCTTCAGCAAAGCGTGGATAGAGATATCCGAAAACATGATTGTATGATTGTATTTTTATAGTCCTTAGCTGCGCGGGTTAAGAGCATCCAAAAGCACGGTTGTAGGATTCTAGGAAATGTATTTGGTATAATCCTTAACAGCGCGGTCTAGGAGCACCCAAGGACATCTTTATAGGACTCAAGCAAGGGAATATGTTATCGTCCTCAGTAGAACGGGCTAAGGATATCCTAGAGCATGATTGCAGGACTCTAGGAACTGCATTGGCGAAAGACATCTATGCATGTCCTCTAAACCAAAATGAAGTTCAAATTCGGTATAAATTTTATTCTATCCTTTCAACCTTCCATAGCACACAGGGGTAGGAACAAGGAGGTCTAATTTGGCTGCATTATGCCCTGTCAGCGTCCGGGTCGAGGAGAAGGAAGGGAAAAAAAAGAGATGTTTTGAAGCGAGACGTT
>NC_051414.1:38357372-38357582 GCF_015228065.2 Penaeus monodon
TCCTTCGGCCCAAGACTCCAAACGACACGCTGCGCGAGAGAAGACCAACAAAGCCACACACAATACGGAAATATAAACATCTCGGCAATTCATTCGTGTTTCCGGCCGTTTCGTGCGTGTCGGGGCGCCAGATGGTCGCGGAGACGCCGCTACGAAACAGAAGGTGAGGGGGCAGTTGGTCTCACGCGGGAGGGGGGGGCAAGAATGGTT
>NC_051414.1:38357705-38358686 GCF_015228065.2 Penaeus monodon
TAAAATCACTATCGACAACCTAAATTTGTTAATACGAAGAAAACGCATATTAATCTTAGCGGAACAAAACTACGCTCTATGTTCTGTCTGGTTTCGCTTAGCGAAAAAAAAAGTTGTCCAAACACCGCCTTATCCATATTTAGCTATCTTCCCGGTCACTCTGTCCGGATTCGTTACGTTAAAAACCTTCTCGCTTATCCGTACACCATATCAAGCATTGATTTAGACTTAATCTTCACTTTACCTGAATTTTTTTTTACGTTAAGAAAAAAATCGCTTATCCGAACACCGTCTCAGACTTCGCTTTGCCTGGATTCTCTATGTCAAATGCATCTCTCGCTTATCTGAACACCACTTAACCTAACTTCTTCGGATACTTCGGCTTATCCGGACAAAGTTTTAACCGAATTTCCTCTTCAAATACCTTTCGCTTATCCGAACAAGTGTCTTAACCGAACACTCCGACTTCCAATTAGACTTCGCTTTACCTCGATTCGTTCCGTTCGATTTATTTCTCGCTTATCCGGACACCATCTCGACCGAACACCCAAGACTACGCTACAGGACGCCTACGTAAATGATTAATTACCGAATCGCTTGTTTGTTGAGATGAATACATTTAGAATTCGTTTTACCTAACTCTCCGACCACCGTCTTAACCGAACTCCTTTAAAAATCCTTCGCTTATCCGTACACAGTCTTAACCGAACGGGAAATCCAAAAATCCATGCATATATGTAACGTCATGTAAACACCTCGCTATGAATGAGTATTTTTATGAATGAGCGAGTAACTGCGTTTGTAGAATTGAGATTATGAGTAAATGGGTGAGTAAATGTGTGTAACTAAGAGGATGAGCTGAATGAATGAATGGGTAAGTAGTGGTTGAGTCTGGATTTGTGAAGAAACAGGAAAGTGAGTAAACTGAGTGAGTAAAGGGTTGGATGAATACCAACCCTATGCGGTCATGTGTAAACTGTC
>NC_051414.1:38359290-38359670 GCF_015228065.2 Penaeus monodon
AACGCATCCAGGATGGCATCTCATCCACCATAAAAAAAAAAAATAATCAAAACAAAAAGTATAGTTACACAAAATAAAAACAATAAAAATAAATGAATGAATAAATAATAACAACAGATAAGAATGAAAAGAATAATTTTCCTTCGGTTTTCACATCACCAATCACTTCCGGGGACACCGCTATGCAAAGAATCGTGAGTTGCTGAGAGACCTTGCTGAATGATGAGTTAAAATCATGCGTGTGGTGAGATGGCGGAATTCGGAACGTCATACCATGTTGTCGATCTCATCATGGTCACTTGATGAGGTGAAAAATAAAGCAATATTCATTTTGCATATTTGAGTGACTTTATGCATGGCAGTTGAGTATTCGCACAGAT
>NC_051414.1:38359867-38360111 GCF_015228065.2 Penaeus monodon
AACGCGGGCGAAAGAAACAAAGAAACAGAGAGACAGAGATAACAACTCGCAACACGTTCCCTATGATCACCCACAGGAAGTTCAAGAGGTACGCCGCTCGCTCAGCATGTGAGAGGTGCGGGGATCGATGATACCCTGTGTCTCTTAATTTGTATTTTCCAAACTAGAAATATATGGGAGCTATATATAGGTATGAATGTATGCCTGTTTGTCTTTATACGAGAAGTACCATTTTTGAGCCCTG
>NC_051414.1:38360348-38360850 GCF_015228065.2 Penaeus monodon
ATCCTGTACCACGCTTTCAGTAAGTATCATGCTTATGCTGAACATGATTACGCTTTGCTTTTTTTTTTAAGATGAACAGAAAGACAGTTAAGACAATTAACCGTTTTGACTAATCGACAATCTGACCTTATAGCTAGCAATTTTATTAGTGTCATCAACTGTCAAATATGTCTAGAAATTTAAGATAGTCAATATAAAATCAATATTTCCAAGCTCTTTTATTAATATTTCCCTTCCTGCTCCAATATTTCTTCTTTTTTTTTTTGGCAGAGGCGTGGAAATAAAAGACAGGAATGTCTTAATCTGAATAAACGAAATAAATGTCGGTTGCCAAGTACCGCCATGACAACGCCATCAAAGTAACTCGTATGACGCCATAAATGCTCTTAAACGTTATGAGTTTGTTACCACGATATCAACTCCCTTTTTCCTATATTATCATATCACTATTTTAAGGAGTTATAAACAACGTACGTAATTTATCAATTTCTATTACATCGTT
>NC_051414.1:38360912-38361185 GCF_015228065.2 Penaeus monodon
AACAAACCAAAAACCAAAACGTGCAAACATGACTATAATCTTCCGTTTGGCATTTCGTAGCTATTTTTAGACGCCATGTTGATCTTTCGCCTATTCCGGCCTGTCACTCTCTGATTCATAATAATCTAGGACGATTTGTCAGCGCTTTGTCTTAAATGTCACGAATGAAACGTTATAGCATTCTAAATCGTGATAATCATTGGTAATTACCTTTCTTACGAGCTCCCTTGTGAATATGTGTCATTGTTTTCCTCCAACCCTTCCTTGCTCTGT
>NC_051414.1:38361855-38362160 GCF_015228065.2 Penaeus monodon
AAGTACGAAGTCATATTTACCTTTACACTCACCTTTGAGGAAAACTAAATTAAATACGATCGTCTCAGAGTAGCTATATAGTTATTTATATATTGGACAAGAAACTCTTTAATTCTGGATATGATGTTTTGTGTTACCGCGTCTGACCACCAGGGCGGCGCACCATGGCTTTGCTGTCGTTCACTCATTGCATATAACAGACAGGCGGATGAAAGTTTAAATTAGCATGCCTTTCAAATTTCTAGGAGCATTTTTTTTTTCATTTTGATAAGGAACAAATGTTTCTTAAAGGTAATGCAATCGTT
>NC_051414.1:38362218-38362432 GCF_015228065.2 Penaeus monodon
TTGTGATAACAGACGGCGGTAATTCAGCTTGTTTTCAATACTGTCATTGGTAACACAATTTGCTGTAATGATGTGGGTTGTTTTCGATGTTCTATTAATAGCAACAATATTTGTACCTCGTAAACTTACCCAATATGCTCGTCCGGTTCCCTAGCCTAAGGCGCTCGGTCTCCCATCCGCAATACGGCCACGTTAGACGCAGGGCAATTTTAAA
>NC_051414.1:38362557-38362792 GCF_015228065.2 Penaeus monodon
TCAGTTACGCAACCCTCACCGCCTTGCCAGGCTTCACCCTCATAACCTACAGTGACGTAACGAACATCAAGCGATGTGACACGGCGCCTCCGAGTCATCGCAGCAGCCGAGGCGTAACTGAAGCTTCCTTTTCCTACCTGCGTCTCATCCCACACACAGATTTTTTTTTTATCCAGATGAAAAGGGAGATGGATAGGAAATTGGAGAGAAAGGAGGAAATGGATAAAGATACATA
>NC_051414.1:38362992-38363171 GCF_015228065.2 Penaeus monodon
TTAGGAAGGGAATGAAAGACCAGAAAACAGAATAATCCACACACGCGAGAAATAAAACAAGAAAAACGAGAATAAGACACAAAAAATAATGATAATGATAGTAATAAGCGACAGCAGACCGAAAGGGGAAAGTGTTACCTTTTCCTCCATGACTCGGACACGAGGGTGACACACAGGCT
>NC_051414.1:38363520-38363656 GCF_015228065.2 Penaeus monodon
GTGGACAGCTCTTAGTGACTTAGAAGTTTTATCACAAAGCAAATTATGGATATCTGTAGCGTAGTGAACATACGATAAAAATTAATTATTGCATTAAATACTGTATTCTCCTTTTCATGCACGAACTTATGGGCAA
>NC_051414.1:38364050-38364168 GCF_015228065.2 Penaeus monodon
TGCACGTGCCTTATCTCTTTTTCTTATTTATGAAAGTATCTTCTACTATTGCCGGATTCCTTTTCCTTTTTGTCATTAGATCTACATTGTCATGTGATATTGTCTGCGCGAAATGTAT
>NC_051414.1:38365121-38365705 GCF_015228065.2 Penaeus monodon
GTCTCATTTCACGCTTCCTGAAACAGGTTCCGTGGACATAGTGTGAAGAGGTAAGAGGGCAAATCTATTTTAAAATTTCCCGACGCTGTAAATAAACAATACATTTCTGTTATACACGTTACTATGTTTACAATTACAGTATTTTTGTATATGGCTTTATATAATTGTGTTAATAAAAGAAACGAACGTATAAAAATCTGAAATTATTATCTAAATCAGTTCGGACGAATTTTCTAAAAAGACGAGAAACATAATTAAATCGATTTACATATAAAATCGCATTATAACACACTATATAAAATCATATCAGATTACAGCATCGAACTGGTCACCCTAGTCTTTAGTCGTCACAAAACTAAATCTCTCATAATATTTCCCACAAAAATAAAGATACCACATAGCATTTCTAATCTCTCGGACAAACATAACTAAATCTTGCACTTAATAATATATAGAGATTAATAAACGTTACTAAACTTATAAACATCAATAAATAATTCATGCATTAATAATTTTTAAAATATATATAATGAAATAATTGATATTCCTAAACTCATGGACATTCCTAACCCAATCTTGCACTG
>NC_051414.1:38365769-38365853 GCF_015228065.2 Penaeus monodon
TATGACATACATCCCTTAAACACTCGAACATCAATAACGCAATCATGCACCAAATAATAAAAGATCATGAGAAATAAATAGACA
>NC_051414.1:38365905-38365988 GCF_015228065.2 Penaeus monodon
TTAATGGAAATATCCTGAGTAAAAAATCCTACCAAGGGTGTTGAAGGTCGTTGGTTTAGCGGGGTCTCGTGGGTAAAAATTTT
>NC_051414.1:38366016-38366552 GCF_015228065.2 Penaeus monodon
GTGCCCTGGCTACTCACTCTTTTAAGTAACGCTCTACTGCATTTTCTTTTTTATTCGATTCGAGTTTCTTTAATTTAATTCGGTTTTGTGTCTGTTTATTCTCCATTGCGATTCGAATCTAACCGAACGCACTTAACATTTCTTGAAATATTCTCAATACATTTATTAGAGATATCAGAATTTTCTAACATTTTTTTTTCTATTTAAACGGATATTCCACTTTTAAATTTATGTTGATAAGCCTTAAGAGTTGATATCGACAGGTACAAAGAATTAAACTGAATCGCATATAGACAGAAATCGACTGAATGCCACATAGACAGATAGACTGAATGCCACAGAGACAGACATCGACCACTTGAAGTAAACATCTTTTTCTCCGGCAACTTGCATCTTGCATCCTGGGCCGCCTCACCGTTTAACAACTTTTACGACACTTTCGCCGCCTCGCTAATCGCGTCGTCACTTGTGTGTGTTGTCCGCAGCTTCACTTTCCAGCCACTTAGACAATACTTTGCTTCCCTTTCGAAAGTGTT
>NC_051414.1:38366578-38366888 GCF_015228065.2 Penaeus monodon
GTGATTTTACTTTTTTTCTCGGTAAATGAATGACGTGTTTTAATCAACTTTGTTGATTAAGTGTTATTGTGATCCAAACAGTGGCATTGCAATGGTGAAAATTTTCCAAAAATGTAATTAGGTTCGTTGTGTTTTATCATACTATAAAATATCACTTTCTTTCGACATTTAACGAAATTCTGATAGTACTTCCGCATGTACTTTTGTCACCTTACAATTAAACGTATGTAATGTATAACTATTTTTATTTCCAAACAGAAATTCCTGACTATCGAATAAACTCTGCGGGGCAAGCTACCCGGAGTCGAGA
>NC_051414.1:38367501-38367883 GCF_015228065.2 Penaeus monodon
ATTATTTTTTGCTGGATGTTCAAATAGGCCTACACGAATTGCTACTTTCAGCTGGTCAGAATGACTATGATTTCAATTTGGTTATTTTTTTTGTATGCCAAATGTAATTATTTCAGAATGTTTTCATTTATGTACAGTTTTCATCCTAAGAGTGGGAAATGTTATATTCGCTTTCTTTTTCAATTCTTAAACTATCTCTTCTTTAAAAGATTTCAGTCGCACTTGTCCGTCGCAATTACAGAGCTTACTAAGTATATTATAAAGCCAATATTTAACCAGTAAAATCTAGGGAGACATGCCATGGTTAAAACTACTTGGTTTGGTTCACTAGAAAAAAAGTAAATGAACTAGTCGGTGGTACAAAGAATCATATGACTACTTC
>NC_051414.1:38368009-38368127 GCF_015228065.2 Penaeus monodon
CCCGCCTGCCTGTCCGTCTGTTTACTACAGTATACCTATTTATAGCTATACAACGAAATAGTGTAAACGATTTAAATTACTATACACACCATCAAACTTACATAAAAATCACACAATG
>NC_051414.1:38368179-38368316 GCF_015228065.2 Penaeus monodon
GATACAACCATAACTGCTTTCAAAAACAAGGCTAGCAAAACCACATTTCTTGTTAAATTCCCCCGTATCAGATCTGCATAGCCTGGGTCGTTCGTCCTGGCGACCTACCTGCTGCTCTCAAGATATCAGGATCTGAA
>NC_051414.1:38368370-38368545 GCF_015228065.2 Penaeus monodon
GGAATTAGTTAATACAGATTACGAAAACACCCCCAAAAAACGGAATTAGTTACTATATATCTACGGAAATATCCATGCCCCTCTTTTACAATTTTACGTAAGGCATTCGCATAAAAACGGTGTAAAATACAGGGCATTCCTCATTACTGTCTATAATTGCAAAAGAATGACTACA
>NC_051414.1:38368583-38368903 GCF_015228065.2 Penaeus monodon
ACTAAGACTGCCACTAATTATTAAATTTTAGAATTTCGTCAATGAATTCCAAAGAACTCAACATGAAATCTTTGCACAAACTTACTAAAGTTTTAAGTCACCCATAGCACTAGCAACGACCAAAGAAAACTTGTAAAAATGCTGTTAAGCGGGCGGTCTACTAGGGGAAACTTTTATATTGAATTTCTAGGTTTCAGCAGCTTCATTTTTCATCAACTTACGAAAAATAAACAAATCAGAATGTACTCTATACATCATTCTTTATACAAAACGAAAATTTAATATTCGGTTGATAGTAATAAGTCACAGTTAATAAGATG
>NC_051414.1:38369008-38369095 GCF_015228065.2 Penaeus monodon
GATTAACTACTACGCCAGCGCGTCGTACTTCAATTTTACCCTAAATTTATTATCATTAATTGTTCATTCAAACACGTTCGTTACCAC
>NC_051414.1:38369546-38369825 GCF_015228065.2 Penaeus monodon
GTCAATCTCATTACAACCGAACCCAAAAAATCACATTAAAAAGCACGAGGTTGCGTGCAAAGTCCACGAAGAACAAGGCAAGGCAAGGAGTTCGTCTGCGGACGCCGATGGACCGTCGATGTCCGCCAGGCCAGCCATTATCCGTCGGCAAGAACACGTGACTTCCGTTCATCGAGCCCCTTCCCCCCCTCTTCTCCCCCTCCTCTTAAGGTTTGTTATAATCCCCCTGATTCTTCCCTTCCCCCCCCCCCCCCACCCACTTCTAGAGGTCTGTGACAA
>NC_051414.1:38369878-38370045 GCF_015228065.2 Penaeus monodon
TTTTGAACTTTTTCCTCCCTTATCACAGCTTTTGTTGACCTTTTCTCTTTTATGCTTAATTTGTCTCCCTCCCTTTCTCGTTCTAATTCCTCCCTTCTCGTATTTATAACCTGTCCTCATTCTCCCCTCTCCTCCCTGTCTTCCAACTCTTCTACAATCAAATTCTT
>NC_051414.1:38370162-38370256 GCF_015228065.2 Penaeus monodon
TTTTACTCTTTGGCGAGCAATTTTGATATATGACTTCGGATTATCGGCCAATCGCACGTTTTCCAACTGGATGGTTAATCAAAATGATGCAGCT
>NC_051414.1:38370476-38370619 GCF_015228065.2 Penaeus monodon
TCAAACCAATCTGAAATTGCAACAATTCCTGATTACTTCCGCTTGTCAAATACATCCACCCAGAAATTAGAATGAACAATCCATCATTTCGGAAAAAAAAGGTCTGGGCTAATTCCTTTCACATGCATCAAACGAAGATTATT
>NC_051414.1:38370686-38371122 GCF_015228065.2 Penaeus monodon
CAAATTTTTTTTATATACATCTATCCCCCCGTTATTTGATTTGTTTTTATCTTATTTTTTCCCACAAAAGATTTTTGTTCTTTCCAACTGAACGTTTTGTTTCTATTTTCCCAATTATTCACCTTTCCTGTTATCATCCTCTTATTTTCCCACATTCCTCCTTCCTAGTTTAATTTCCTCATTTTCCTCCCCTTTCCTCCTCCCTATTTTCATTAATTTCATCATTTTCCCATTCTTTCTCCTCCCTATTTTCATTATTTTCATCATTTTCCCATTCTTCCTCCTTCCTGTTTTTCCCACATGTCCCCTTCCTATTTCTATCCTTCCATCATTTTCCCCCATCTCCTCCATCCTAGTTTTCCTCCTTTCATCATTTTAATGACTTAATGCCTCATTGAAGCTGCCACCATTTACCGAAAATAGAGTTTCATGGGAA
>NC_051414.1:38371239-38371373 GCF_015228065.2 Penaeus monodon
CACGTTCCCTTGCCAAAAGGCCAAAGGGGTTGATGTGTGACTCGGTGGGAACGTTCAGGGGCGCCGACCCCTTTCAGGCCATCTTAGGGAATGTGGGGGGGGGGGTCATTAATTTTCGTATTCAAGGAAGGGTG
>NC_051414.1:38371440-38371618 GCF_015228065.2 Penaeus monodon
GAAAAGATATTTTAATAGAAATGACTAAGTAAAACAGATAATGACACAAAAAAGCAAAATAACAATAATCAGGACAATAAAAAAAAAAACAAAAAAAAAAACGTCAATATAAAAATATATAAAATGAAGCAAAGAAATAAAGAACTAAAATAAGCAAATAATTTTGCATAATAGATTT
>NC_051414.1:38371661-38371764 GCF_015228065.2 Penaeus monodon
TAACAGTCTTTTACAGAATTTTAGCCGTTTACATACGGATCTGAACTACATAAAATCGGAAATCATATTAACAACCCTTAAATAAAACCATATTTTGACTTCC
>NC_051414.1:38371803-38371986 GCF_015228065.2 Penaeus monodon
GCAATGCAGAATGAGGAATGTCCACCGCCCTGGTAACGAAAAACAGCCATTAACCTTCAGTATATATGGAGTCATAAGCCAGTAATGCGCCAATAATATCGGATATAATAAAAAATAAAAAATCCTGGCCGAGAGCGTCATTAAATTAAAATAAACCTAATAACATGTTAGAGAAAATTCCTT
>NC_051414.1:38372025-38372538 GCF_015228065.2 Penaeus monodon
GCAATGGTTAAAAAAACGTTCTGAATTGTTTTATTACAGAGAGAACTTAAAACAACAAATAATAGCAAATTGCATAATTACCCTAAAATAAGATAATGGCATAACAAATACATTAATAAATGTATAAAAAAAAACTAACGATATCCGCAAGACAATGAACGGAGTTTTGCATTCGTATAATTTGGCATAATCAACACGCACAAACACACAGACAAAGAATAAACAAAATAACAAAATTAAACAAACGAACACAAAATAACAAAATCAAACAAACACGAAATAACACAATTAAACAAACGAACACAAAATAACAAAATCAAACAAACACAAAATAACACAATTAAACAAACAAACAAACACAAAAAGCAACAACACACACACACGTTCCGTTACCACAACAACCCTTTTTTCCTACCCTATAACTGTCATCCAGATCCTAGTACAGCGTAATCACGAACATTCCCACGAGCAAGAAGTGTTCTGTAAGTAACACCGGACGTCCACTCGACACGC
>NC_051414.1:38373076-38373166 GCF_015228065.2 Penaeus monodon
GTTACACTGGCGCCCGACTTGACGACGACACTTGACGCGACAGACAGTGATTTAGTTTCCTGCTTCGAACTCACGGCAGAGTAAGCGAGC
>NC_051414.1:38373435-38374241 GCF_015228065.2 Penaeus monodon
ACACACAAACACACAGAAACAAAGGAAAAGAGAAAACAACCCGATTCGAATCGACTTGATCCCCCAGAAACTGTTCCACGGAAAGGGTTCGAACCTCCATCCACACCGCTGATTTGCCGGCGTTTTGTTTACAACCACTTCCGGTTAGCGCGTCAGGTGGCGGTGCCGCTGGATTCCCCGTGGCGGAGGCGAGGAGGGGGGGGGGAGGCAAAAGGGAGGTGGATGATGGGTGGAGAGGAGAGGGGAGGGGAGCAGGGGAGGTGGATGATGGGTGCAGGAGAGGAGAGGGTAAACGAGAGGTGGAGGAGAGAAGGGAGAATTGGATGGAGAAGAGGAGGTGGATGGCAGGTGGAGTAGAGGAGGGGGTAAACGAGAGGTGCAGGAGAGAAGGAAGAATTGGATGGACGAAGGGGAAGTGGACGACAAGACGAGAGAAGGTCGAAAGGGAGGTGGATTCCCGTGGCGAAGGCGAGGGGCAAAGGGGAGGTGGATTATAGGTGGAGGAGAGGAGGGAGGCAAAGGGGAGGGAGAAGGGGAGGTGGATGATAAGTGGAGGTATGGAGGGGAGCAAAGGGGAGGAGGTGGATGAGAGGAGAGGAATAAACAGGAGAGAAAGTGACGTGGATGACAAGTGGAAAAGAGGAGGAAGAAGGGGAGATAAGATGATAAAGAACAAGAATCAAAAAGGAGGGAGAAGGGAAGGGAGACGATAGGTGAACGAAAAAAAAGGAGCAAAGAACAGAGAGAAGAAAAGTAGGAAGATAAACAGACAAGAGTAGAGAATAAAGGGGAGAAAGAACGATGAT
>NC_051414.1:38374303-38374428 GCF_015228065.2 Penaeus monodon
TGACTCCACTGAATTAACGGTGTGTCCCCGAGTGGCGTGCATTCTCTGCCTTCAAGCACCTTAGTCGTCAAGGATCTGTTATATCGACAAGCAGAGGCAAGCAGAAGAAAAATAGCATTTAAAGG
>NC_051414.1:38374529-38374704 GCF_015228065.2 Penaeus monodon
GCGTTTAAAGGATTCCGTATGAATATGCTTTCTTTGTATTCAAATGACCATGTATTCTTACCTCCAATGGCGATTTCTATAATGTGAAAGAAAATGAATTTACTGATAAAAGTATCTGATAATACCAAAACGTGCGCTAAAAATACTGTACACACATAAGTACATAAACAAGCTT
>NC_051414.1:38374805-38375547 GCF_015228065.2 Penaeus monodon
TCAACATGCACATACGCACATACCTGCTCCAGGATGAATTGAAAAAAATCACACTGCAAGAAAAAAAGAAAAAAAGGAAATACAAGAAAAATCTATAAAAACAAAATCAGGAAACAAGAAAACAAGAAAATACAAAAAAAGAAAACCAAGAAAAACAGTACATACAAAAAAGAAAACCAAGAAAACAAGAAAATACAAGAACAAAAACAAGAAAACAAGAAACCCAAGAAAACCTAAAACAAGAAAACTTAAAACAAGAAAAATGCGAGAAAAGAATCAAGAAAAATACAAGAAAAGAATCAAGAAAAACGAAACCAAGAAAACAAGAAAAACGACGGAGCGGAAAAAGCCAAAGGGTACAGCCCGCCGGGACCGAGGAGGATACGACGTGTCATTATGTCATTAAAAAGTGTCAAAGCGGGATGATCATTATACGCACAGAAGTTCACGCAACGAAAGGGTGTGATGGGAAGATCAGTTTAATAACAGATGAAAGGAAACCGAAAGCATATCATAGGAGATTATGACTGTCAGGGTAATTACGATCAATTGCACAGAATACGAGACTACAATAACCTGGTGAAACTACAACAGGACTAAATTACTGTATTATCAATAAAGAGGAGACGAAACAAGAGTACGCGATTCTTATAACACAACTAAATTACTGTATTGTCAACAAAGAAAATGTCAAACTACAATAAGACGACGAACTAAAGCAAAACTAAACTATTGCATCACC
>NC_051414.1:38376207-38376986 GCF_015228065.2 Penaeus monodon
TACACTAAAACCAGCCAACTCTCCAAAACAAACTAACCTCAAAAAAACTAACATATCAAAACAGCCAAAAAGAAACAGCATTCCGCACAGCTAGAACACGGTCAAAATTACTGTAATACCAACAAAAATCCTACGTAACTCCCCCCTCCCCCCTCCCACACCGCGCCCGTGACACCCCCGAGTGCCAACACGTCCAAGATGGTGCTGCTGTTGACCGAGTGGCCCGGCCGAGTCTCCGCTCCTGTTGCTAATTACTCCCGCCGTCACTGCACAACGGTAAACGGCGGCGATGCGACGGGTGCGCGCGTGTTGGAGGGTGGGAGGAGGCCGCTTCTGCTGCCGCTTCTCTTTCCTCTTCTCCTACCGCTTCTCGCATCGTCTCTGCTGCCGCTCCTGGTGCTATTTCTGGAACCGCTCCTATTGCTGTTTCTGTGGCCGCTTCTGCTGTCGCTTCTCTTTCCTATTCTCCTACTGTTTCTCCTTCCGTTTCTGCTGCCGATCCTATTGCTGTTTCTGTGCCCGCTTCTGCTGCTGTTACTGTGCCCGCTTCTGCTACCACGCTTCTAGTACCAATTTTACCGTCGATTCTGCTGCCGCTTCTGCTGCTCCTGGCGCTCCTCCTGCTGCCGTTACGTCGCCTGCAGGAGCCATGAATCACGCGCAGTCCCAGCCAGCCTGTCATGAAGTCACCGTGTCTTTAAATCCATTGACGGGGCAACACAACCGCAGGGACGTAACGGAAGAGCAAATGTAAGGCGCAAGAACTAGATAAAAAAAAT
>NC_051414.1:38377088-38378472 GCF_015228065.2 Penaeus monodon
CGACAGAGAAAAGAAAAGAACGCTAAACAACCAGCGTTCTGAGTTTTACTAACGGACCATAAACAAATACATTAAACGACTGTACACTCGGTCAAAGAACAAAGAACAAGCTCTCGCAAGTAAACCACAAACGTGACAAGGAAAAGAAAACGCGCGTTCGAGAGGCCATCACTCAACAGGGCCGCCGCCGTCAGCCCTTAAACAAAGATCCGACAGACTGTCATTATATCACTCCTAAGTGTGATAGAGTAACGCTAATCCACTCTCACGCCCTGATTCGGGTACCCTAACCCTATCTGCCGGCGAAACAAGGCCCTTAGCTGGTCCCATCTCCTCGTAAGTCACATTCCTCGGGACCTGGAAGACGCCCTATTATCTTTGTCCTTTTCTGTTTCTCGTCTTCTTTCGTAATTAGACTCGTAATTACTTCAGCAATACGTCTTTATTTCATATAATCTCGGCTCATCATCTACTACAACACGTTTCCATTTCAATAACTTTGTATCATGAATTATAAAACGTCTGCATTTCAGTAATTCTGTATCATCATTTACCCCCATTGACTTTCGAGACCATCGGATACAGCGGTTAATTCAGTGATCGAATTCCATATTCTTTTTAAAATGACGTGCAAATTCCCGCCACGTGAGAGCAAAGAGGATTCGAGAAAAAAAAGGCGCGAAATTTCTCCCACGCAAAGGCGACTCGGCTACCGTTTGACCGCTGAGCGTTTTCCCCTCACAACTTACATTGATTTACGATAAGATATAATTTCCGTGCGAGTCCATCGTCTTTTATGCGGTTTACGTGATTCATCATCTAAACCCAAATGAAGACAAAAAAGAAGAAAAAAGCCATCTCCTAAGATATAAATCTAGCGCGACGTGGCACTCCATCGTTCATCAAGTTCCCACCAATTAAACCCCGAATCATCCTGACAAAGAGAAAAAGCAAATATGACCCTAATGTCGTCGTAAAATAGAGCACCCCGCACGTACTCGGGTCTCTGAAACTTCGTGCGATTTTGGGCTTTAAAATCCTTGGTCTTAAGGTCGAAAATTAAGCGTGTATCATTGTGGCCGTGAATGTTCAACGATAGTCCCGAAAAAAAAAACGCAAATTCCTGGGAAAGGTTCATTGGCTCGAATAAGGCTGTCTAATGCAACTTTGGGAATCAAACTTGAAATTTATTAGAAAATAGAAAAAAAATGATTTGATCGTGCAATGCTCCATCTGCTGTGAAGACATAGGCCATTAAGGATATAAAGAATAATATATTCAATAAACAAATGAACTTATGAACGCACACATACGGATAGAAATAGATATATAAATATAGACAGACAGCTAGGGGGATAGATAGACAAATATAAAACATTGCATC
>NC_051414.1:38378491-38378969 GCF_015228065.2 Penaeus monodon
TCGTAGACGCCAATACAAAACGGGTTAATATTTACTCATCAAAACATCTCAAATCCACAAAGTATGTCAACACTTAACACTTCAAAAACACTTGCATCCTGAGGGCCTAATATCTAATCGCAATTATCAAGCTATCCGTCCCTAGCGAACATTATATATTTCACTGATAACCCGAGATGCTCCCAAAACATGAATTAAAGATAACCTATCGATATGTTATGTGTAATCTTGAGGTAAATATCTATGTAAAGGATAAATTATACAAGACGCAAATATAATGTTGTTAAATCAAAGCTAATTTAGCTATTTTGAACCGTCTGCGTTTGCATATACACAATACGCGCTGCTATTGGGCTGTCTGTATACTTTACTTCTAAGCCGTAAGTACATGCAGTACTGTATACTCTGCGTGTAGGAACACTAATTCTGATATACAGCAGACTGTTAGACTTGAAAACAGACGTCAGTAACTTTTTAA
>NC_051414.1:38379200-38379579 GCF_015228065.2 Penaeus monodon
GGGCATAAAAAAAAGTCCAAAATTCAAGCTACGTATATCGTTCGAGAGGAACATGAACAATGCTACGCACTTACACGTATCCACACTCGCCGAGTCTAATCAAACTCCAATCAATTAATTAAATCGGGTTAATTGCGAAATCAATCAGAATGCATGTCCTAATACCATTCATTAGGAGTTATTAATGACCGATGCATTTAACATACAAGGGAGTCAGGTGCGTTTACACCTTCCCAGCTCTCCTGTGTAGTTTTAATTACACCTGCTGTTTCTCTCCTTCGTTTCTCTTTCCTCTTTGCTTATTTTCCATTATTTGTACTCTCTATCTTTAATTGTTATAGCAATACCATTCTCGCAAATCCACCCGCACGCGCACTCG
>NC_051414.1:38379655-38379951 GCF_015228065.2 Penaeus monodon
AGTACACCAGAAACCCCAGGGATTCCACACGAAAACCCACACCAATGCATTCATTACCCTGATCACCGGTGACTAAACAGCCACTGGCACCAATCATCCCTAAACGGACTATAGAGCATCTAAAAGGTTCCCTAAGATAACGACCACTTCATCACTAATAAGAAAATAACCCAAGGCCGCACTAAATTATCAATCTGAGGTCAATAGATAACTGAAGAGGGAAGGCCGATTTACCTAACCCGATGAGGAACACTGCCCTCGCTCGAAACGTCATGGTCGAGCGCAGTGGTTCCCCC
>NC_051414.1:38380005-38380321 GCF_015228065.2 Penaeus monodon
TCCCCCCCTCTCATACACAGGCGAACACTTATTTTTATTTTGCTATGCTTCTGGAAGATAAAAAAAAATGAACACAAAGATTATTCCTTTAGCTTAATGTTGTTGACATATTTTGTCATAGACATTAACTGCTCCCCTAATGCCATCCTGCCCCCCCCCTACCGCCTTCCTTTGCCTCACCCCCCCCCAGATCATTATACCGCCCCCAGGGGAACCGCCCACTTCACGAACCAATGGTCTAGCGCCTCCATATACTACTATGCGTTTCATTCAGCTCCATACACGCGCTACTATGCTGGTGTTTGTTTTGTGAACT
>NC_051414.1:38380445-38380852 GCF_015228065.2 Penaeus monodon
GAATTCTCATTAATTTAATTTGAGTTTGAATGATAACACTATTTAGAGTGGAAGAACGCGAGTGATTTCGGATGGCATTCATACAAATTTGAGACCTTTCATTTTCCTTTTATCATATTCCCCTTATTAACGAAGAACAAGATAAGAGCGAAAATGGTTAACCAATTTTGTAAAAAAAAAAAAAGACCCAAGTTTTTATTTTTCATCATTTTTTCGCTGGCAAAACCGAACCTGAAAGTATCATTGCAAAAGCTTAGTATTGCGTTTTCAGAGCTATAAGACAGGAAATGCTTAAAAACCACAGTCTGACTTTTGAGGTCCTGCGTTTAGCAAACACTCCAGGTGCAACTTTAGAGTTTCAAGTCACGTTCAACAGCCATCACCAACTATTCTCATGAAATACCAGT
>NC_051414.1:38380897-38381422 GCF_015228065.2 Penaeus monodon
CGATATTGCTTATAGATCCATAGTACAAACATCTATATCTATAAAAAAAAAAAAAAAATACTGCCCTCAATTCGCCAATTAACACTCAGAATCACTTATCAATTCAAATATCTCCTGAAGTCTCTTCATCAACCATCCTGCCAACATCAAAACAATTAAACATCGAAAGAACAACCTTCCCTACGAGTTAGGAAGGAACAGAAGAACATCGAGAGAACAATTGCCCAACACAAGGACACGTAACACCCATACATCACGATTGGAATCTGTTGTAACACCCAAAGATCACCTTACACGTCTATTTAAATGAGCTTCCTTATCGTAGCTATTTCATTTATGTACTTTATCGCAGCTGTTCTTCTTCCTCCTATTCTCCCTTAGAGACAGAAGGTAGAGCGATATTGCACCGAGATGCAAAAGGTTGCAAGGTCCTCAGGTCAAGTGATCCTGTTGACCACGAAGTTCAAGTAGTCTCTCGTGAAGACATAAATAGTCGCGTGATTTAGTGGTGTGGTAGAGTGAGTC
>NC_051414.1:38381587-38381963 GCF_015228065.2 Penaeus monodon
GCATACTGCAATCAAAACGGCTTTATACAGTCGGGAAGGCAGTTAGCTGCGGGAATGCAAATGCAAGATTAAAAATATTGTAGAGTACTCTGACATGCTATTTTAGAAGGTCACGACCCAAGCCTATCCTGATACAAATCTTAACAAGAGAACAGCATTCTGGGTAAGTAGTTAAGGCTCAGAGGGTGTGGTTAAGCGGTGGTAATTTGGCCCTTAACTCGTAAGGTCAGGAGGATCAGGGACGTGACGGCATGCCAGGGTCTCGCATCATACCCTAAGTGATCGACCCTTTATGACCCTGGCTGAAGAAGAGAATGGCGGGGGGGGGGAGGCACTGATACCCTGGCTTAGTAAGAGAGGGGTGGGGGAAGGCGGA
>NC_051414.1:38382588-38382794 GCF_015228065.2 Penaeus monodon
CTCAGTACAGCCGTTTGTACAGCCATTCGGGTACACCTAACAGAGCTTATTGTTAAGTTCTCGGTCATTCCTCCTTCCCCACGGAGTTCCTGAGAAACAGAGGGAGGTCCTTTGCTTGGAGTAAAAGTCGCCTTGCTTGTCAAACATCTGCTGAGACGATGGTAGGTTATTACTAGCACTTCGACACTGACTGAGAAACTTTTTTT
>NC_051414.1:38383045-38383242 GCF_015228065.2 Penaeus monodon
TACAAATTCAGGTGTACTCATGATAATTTGTCTCTGCATGGTTGATTTTTTCCCTCAATTACTTACTCCTCTGTTTAACACAAAGATCCGACCGGAAGTAATACTCACGCACCCGGGTCCTTAGATACTCGGAAGATCTGTAAAAAGAGCGAAGGACGTAGGAGGCAATAAAGAGGATTTTGCGTAGTGTGAAGATT
>NC_051414.1:38383535-38383893 GCF_015228065.2 Penaeus monodon
AGGAGAGGGGAAAAGAGGGGATTAAGGGGGGATGGGGGGAAATCAAAAAAGTTAGTGGAAAAGGGGAAGAGAATTTAGAGGAAAAGGGAGGGAAGAAAGGGGAAAAGTTTCATGAAAGGTGGGGAGGAAAAGGGAGAGGGAAGAGAGGGGAAAGGGGCTCAGAAGGGGTTATAAACGTAGGAAAAAGAGACCGGGGAGGAGGATAGGGGGGGGAGAGGGGAAGAGGGGAGCCCCGAAAAGAGAGAGAGGAAAAGAGCCATTGAAGGAGAACGGATGGGAAAAGGCGCTTTAGACGGGAAAGCCGGGAAGAGGGAAAAAAGACTAGAGACGGGAGATTTTGGGGTTTTTAGGTCAAAAA
>NC_051414.1:38383940-38384202 GCF_015228065.2 Penaeus monodon
ATAAGAAATTCCCAAAAAGGGGGACTTTCTTTTTAAATTATTCTCCTATCAGCAAAAAAGGGGGTTTTTTTCCACCCCCGGGGGATTGTTGGGGGTTTTTACTGAAAAATTTTTTAAAAAATTAATTTTGATTTCAGGAAAGAAAAAACCGGGGGGGGAAAATAATAACTGCTCGGTTTTGGGGCCAAAAATTAAAATGTGAGGGGGGTTTTTGATGTTTTTTTATAAATTTTTGGAAAATTTAATTTTTGAATGTTATTGG
>NC_051414.1:38384323-38384509 GCF_015228065.2 Penaeus monodon
CTCCCTCTCTCCCCTCTCGGGCCCCACCCTTATTCACCCACTCATTCTCTCTCTCTCTCTTTCTCACTCTCTCTCTTTTCTCTCTTTCCTTTTTTTGTATCGGGTTTTCTTCCCTCTTCACTTTTCAGTCTAAAACTTAAACACCCACTCATTCTCCTCTCTCTCTCCCCTTTTTTTTTCTCTCCC
>NC_051414.1:38384638-38385003 GCF_015228065.2 Penaeus monodon
TTTCTTTTTTCTCCCCTCCTTTCCCGCCTTTCCTTTTTCCCTTTTTCCCCCCCCTCCCCCCCTCTCCTTTTCCCTTTCCCTCCCTCTCCTTTTCCCTTTCCCCCCCTCTCCTTTCCCCCCTCCCTCTCCCTCCCCCCTCACCCCCTTGTCCCCCCCTTTTCCCCCCCCAATGGGTTAAAAAGACAAAAAACCCAGAAAGGGTTTGGGGGGGGGGGAAGCCCCTGAAGCTCTCGGGTCTCAAGGGACACCTCGCTCCTGAAGGGCCCCGCACGATGCCCTTAACGAAAGGGAGGGGAGGCGGGGAGCGTTGAGGGAGGGAGAGGAAAAAAATTGCGTGTGGAGGGGGGTGAGATGGGGGATGGGGG
>NC_051414.1:38385031-38385149 GCF_015228065.2 Penaeus monodon
AAAATTTAATATTGGGGAAAAAATAAAAACTTTTTATATATAGAATCAATGGCCCCCCATCTACCCCACCCTTAAAAAACATTCTCTGTCCCTTATTCGTCCTTTCTTTTTTTTTCTC
>NC_051414.1:38385277-38385739 GCF_015228065.2 Penaeus monodon
TTTACACAAACAAAAAATCCCCAAAAAAAACACAAAACCCCAGGTAATTTCATAATGTAATCTTTAAAGTATCGCCCAGAGAGGGGAGCCCTAGCTTATAAAAACACGAACGAACTGAAAAAAAAGTTTTAAACACCGGAAAAAAAAAAGTTGAATCATTCTTTTAAGTGCAAAGGTTCTGATTGGAAGCATAGGCCCCCCCCGCATGACCTGAAAGAGGCTATTCCCACGCCACAGACACAAAACACAAATCAAAACAAATTTTGGGCATACGGCGTTATCAGCAAATCCTTTTTTGCGTAGCAAATGCAAAAGATCGAGGGAACCCCCATTATGTTCAAAAACGCGGAAAAATTTGAACCTGCTAACTCCCAACGGAAACTAAAATTTTTTACGGACTACAAAAAATACAATTTTTCCCCTTTTTTTCTCTCAAAGGTATTTAAAATTATTTATATTCAC
>NC_051414.1:38385760-38386974 GCF_015228065.2 Penaeus monodon
AGGGTTCCCCCGTGTGTTAAGGGTTTTGGGTTTTGGGGGGCGGTTTTTCCCAAAAAAATTCGATTTGGTACCTGGTTTCTCAGCATTGTAAAAAACCTTTTCAATTTTTCAAAGTGCAAAAAAAAACAGTTTCGGTTTTTTATTTCTCTTTTTGGGGGGAAACGGAAAAACAGACTATAAACCCCCGCGTGGCCCCCTTTTTTTAAGTAAAAAACGCCCAAAAGGAACCGCTAAATCTTGTTTTTTCTACTTGTTTTTTTTTATTTTTACATCCATGCAGCGTCTTTGCAAACTTGGAAGCTCAATGATATCAAGGGGTTTTCAATGGAATTTTTGTCTGATCAGTCTCCCCACCTCTGGGCACCTGTCCCGTTTTTAAAACCCAAATTTTTTACCATCGAAATTTTTTCAAAGAGTAGTTTCACACATTCCATTTTCTTACGGGGTTTTTTTTGGGCTTCCGTTTACCCCCTATTTCCCTTTAGTTTTTTTTACGTCTTTCCAAATTTATCAAGAAAAATGCCTTTAGTTTGTTTGGGTTTTTTTACTTCTAAGGGGTTTTCACCCCCGGGTCCCCGCTGGGTTTTTTTCCTTTGATCTTCAAATGTTTCTAGGCCTTCGGGGGCGTTTTCTCCTTTTTTTAAATTTAGTTTTTTGAATTTTTTAGTTTTCCCCAAAACGGGTATAAAAACCCGGGGGAAAAAAACGATACAACCAAAATAATTGATAATTGATACAGTTATCCGGAGAAAAACAAATATTTTTTTTTTTTTAAACCTTATGCCAAAAAATTTTATTAAAAAATTTCCCCACCCTCCCCACCTCCCCACCTGTGAATATGCAGAGCGTGTTATCGTGTGCGCCAAGGAGAGCAGGGTGAGGCTGCCATATTCTGCTTGCAATAGTGGTGCAAGCGACCCACCCGCCCCAGTCCCCTGGCCCAATCACCCACTCTAGCGAGGTCAGCTTAAAACATACGTATCTACCTGGACGTCAATTTCCATACGATTTTCAAGTGGATATTTGATGAGAATACTTCCGATGACTATTTTATTCATTTTATTCTTTTTTTAATCAAAATACCATCATCGATCTAAGCTTTTATATTAAAAAAGACCGGATTTTTTGTTTACACTTAGCACCGCCTGGAGTGGTCAGCTGGTCCTAACGGGGACGCCAAAAATGGTGACGCAACGGCTCCTTGGTAACTCATC
>NC_051414.1:38387307-38388528 GCF_015228065.2 Penaeus monodon
CCGGGCTGGCGTGCGTGCGAGGCCTTGGCACCGGGCATCTGCTGCCAAACCATATATGAAAAGCGTTGAGTGTAGATCCTTTGACCAAATTAATGAACTCGGGAGAAAGCTTCGCAGGCCAGTGAGGAAGTTGCTTTTTTAAGTTCTTTTGAAAGTTTTTTTTTTACGTTCTTTTAAAAGTTGTTTTTCTGTTCTTCATAAATTGTTGTTTTTTCCTTTATAAGTCGTTTTTCTATATTTCTTATAAGTTGTTTTTCTACGTTTTTTTCAAGGTGTTTATCTGTGTGTTTTTTTTATAAGTTATCCGTTCTTTTTTTCTTTTTTTTTATTCCTTTATAAACATTTCTGTCCTTTTGTAAGTAAGTTGTTTTCTATGTTCTTTTATAAGATGTTCTTCCGTGCTTTTATAAGAATATTTTTTACTGTTATATTATAAGTTGCTTTCTATGTTCTTTTATAAGATGTTCTTCCGTTTTTTTTTCATCCAATTTAATTTTCAAAAATTATCTTCTTTTTATTTTCTTAAAATAACTTGCCGTCGGAAAAAAAGAAACATGATTACATATCTAAAGAACAAATGTTTTAGAGAATAAGCAACACTCCAGGTCTATGCCATATTTCCTGTAAATGCAAAAATATCGAATAACGAGTACCAAGTACCAAAATAGTAAACATATAAGTAAAAAGAAAATTGCAAAAGTCATTTTAAAAAAATAAGGTACAAAAGATGGCAACGAGAGTGCCATATGAGTATCATACATTTAAACCGAATTATTTCGTTATATCGCAGCTGAAATTATTTCCGTTACGTTCAAACCGAATTAGCATATTTCTGCTATATCTCAGAAAAAAAATACTTTCGTTATAATCAAAATGTATTATTTCCAAGAGATTGACGCCTATTTACGTTTCATGTCTTCAAAACGAATTATTCATTTCCAGTCAAATGTATTTTGACATATTTAAACCGAATAATTTCCGCTATATTACATTAGCACCAAATTATTTCAGATACATTTAAACCGAATAATCTCCGTTTTATTCAAATCAAATTCCGTTATAAATCACCTCATTTTTCAATTATATTTAAACCGAATACTATCCGTCACATTCAAACCTTAATTCCATCCAGATTTTTTTTTTTCTAATAATGACACGAGCATTTTAGTCGTGACATTTTTTGAAAAAGAAATCCGAGATGACCATGAGACGGACTTTATG
>NC_051414.1:38389011-38389232 GCF_015228065.2 Penaeus monodon
AAAAAAAAAAATTACGTACGTGTATGTGTCATATCTAAGATCATGTGACAACCTCTGACAATGTCATTTCCCAATGTCATGCACACAGTTAGACACTTTCTCTCAACTGTCTATTATTTCAACTTGATATTTATTTCACTAGTATATCCTTCGCTTCAGTGCCCCCCCCCTCCCCCCGATCGTTCACAATAATTCATCTCGTTCACTATACTGTTTTACGC
>NC_051414.1:38389632-38389977 GCF_015228065.2 Penaeus monodon
CCTTCTCCCTCTCCTCCCTCTCTAACCTACCATATTTTTTTCTCTTCTTTTCCCTCTCTCTTCCAGTCTCGAGCGAAAACTTTCACTTTTCTCTTTAAAAAAAAAATCCTCTAAACTCTTGCACAATTCTTCCCACGAATTTTCCTCATATCGCAAAGCACCTGTCGAAGCATAAAAGAGGGGAAAAAAATAGAAACCTAAATTAAATATGATTTAACATGCAGTCATACTCGATAACCCATCTTGACCTTTGACCTCCGTTGAACTGAGTCGAGCAACGTAACCTAAGAAAAAAGATACCATCCTCTACTGACTTGTTTTTCAGCCTTAGAGGTCATTTCTGAC
>NC_051414.1:38391045-38391338 GCF_015228065.2 Penaeus monodon
AGCAACTGCCCGCGTGGGCGAGACGCAGGCGGCAGAAGCGGCAGAGGCGGCGACGCAGCCCGAGCGAGGAACATAACACCATCTGGGCTATTTAAGGAGCAATCACGGCTATCTGACGCGGAGGTGGTCAGTGGGCGTTGGAAATGTTGAAAGCACTCCGGTATGTTGCAGGAGTCCTGGAATCCTGCTGTGGGTGGCTTTGGGAGAAGGAGATGGTTTCGTTCTAGAGCTTGAGGTATGCAATTTGTATTGTTTTACATGCATGGTCTCTCTTCTTGCAAGTGGGCGGGCAA
>NC_051414.1:38392026-38392203 GCF_015228065.2 Penaeus monodon
CTTTTCTCCCAGGTGAATGCAAACACATTTTTTTCGTCCATTATAAGAATGCAAAAACCGCTCGCCTCTCGGCCCAACGCTCGGCTCTGCCCTGGGACTGACGCATTAAAAAAAAAAACGAACAGTCTAGAATTCTGTGAAGGTCTCGATGCCTTAGGGTGTGATCAAGGTGAGATA
>NC_051414.1:38392255-38392353 GCF_015228065.2 Penaeus monodon
TCACGCCGCCCGCACGCCCACGCCCCGGGGAGGAAAGTGTGCCGCCTTCCTGCTCCCAGATCTGACTCCAGAGAAAGGAAAATGTGCTGCAAGGGTTG
>NC_051414.1:38392994-38393351 GCF_015228065.2 Penaeus monodon
GTCCAAAGCAGTGTCTGGGGTCGCCGGGGGAAGGCGCGGTGGGCGTGGCCTCTGCGCAGACACAGCAAAGAGAGAGTTGACAGTGACCAGCTGACCCTCTCCCCTCAACTTAGAACCTTGCCCACTTTCCCCTCACTTGGACCCCTCCCCGTCCCCCCCCCTCACTAGAACCTCTCCCCCCACTCCTCCCCACCACTTGAATCCACTCCTTGTCCCTCCCCCCCCCAACCCCCTCCATTCCCCTCCTCGTAACAAAAACACAAAACAGCTGTTCGATGCGTTGCTAATCGCGACTATTAACAACACCGATTTTCTTGTCAATTCTTGTCTGTCGTCTCCTCCCCCGTCGTGTCCCTT
>NC_051414.1:38393810-38395091 GCF_015228065.2 Penaeus monodon
ATCGGCCTTGACAACGGGTTTTGTCCAACATCGCTTACTATCTCCGTGTTGAATACTGGAGACAAATAAACGAAAAAAAATCCAGTTGCAAAGTCAACAGTGGTCTGCCTCTTGGATACTGCAGACTGCAATTTCTGCCAAATTATTTTATTCGTTTTTATCTACCTCCAATTAACGAATAAGGGTAAACGAAAACAAAAGATAAATGCGCCAAGAAATGAGAACGGCGAACACCTGTTTGCAACTCCCCATGACGAAATCATCTTTTGAAATTAACTTTTGATTGGGAAAGATTACAAGCATCATCTGTGCCGCCGGCCGTGATCTTCGCGTCATCCTTCCGGCCAAGATAACAGACAGATTCCTCGATCAGCTGATATCAAACAGACTCCTCGATCAGCTGATAACGGACTCTTCGATCAGCTGATAACGGACTCTTCGATCAGCTGATGTCAAACAGATTTCTCGATCAGCTGATAACAAGCAGGCTCCTCGACCAGCTGATAACAGACAGGTTCCTAGATCAGCTGATAACAGACTCGGTCAGCTGATAACAGACAGACTCCTCGATCAGGTGGTATTAGACAGACTCCTCGATCAGCTAATGACAAACAAACTTCTCCATCATCTGATACCAGACTCCCCAAACAGCTGAGACAATGGGAAGACATCAAACGGCATTTTCAGAGAGGAAGTGAAAATAGTTCATCTCATTTAGGCCTTTCAAAACAATACCATGCCATTCAAATATCTGCAAGAATAGTGCCCAGTTAGTATTCATTATTTCCTAACTGATGTTGCAAACGGTTTCATACCTTCCATTGTGGGGCACACACCCTATTTTCTGCGACCTTCAGTGCTTCTGATGCACTTGTTTTTGCCGTACATTACTTTCTTATCAACACCTGTACTTGTAACTAATAAACAAAAACAAAATCCAGTTGCAAAGTCAACAGTGGTCTACCTCTTTGATATTGCACATTGGAATTTCTGCCAAATTATTCGTTTTTATCAATCTCCAGTTGCTGGGGCTATTTCGAAAGTCATAGGCCCATGCGAAAAATATTATATAGAAGGTATAAAGAAAATACTGCATTGTATAAATTCTTAATAGAATAATGGAAGCCCTACAGAGACAGACTCACGCATATGTATATTTAGACGCAAACTTCCTCGCATGCGCATACATATAAGTTCTCACACACACAAATATACTTAAACATTGTCTCATACACACACAAAAGACGTTTCATAGATACACGATAACAAAAATATATGCGT
>NC_051414.1:38395152-38396090 GCF_015228065.2 Penaeus monodon
TTACACTGTGTTCGAAACATATGACAAACTGCATAATCATAGGTCTAAAGAGAAAGAAAAAAAACGAGCTCTGTATTTCCATCCTGACAGAAAGAAACAAATGTGTGACTGATTTCTGAAAAAATAACAACCAAAAATCTTTGAAAACACGTACCGAACATGTTTTCAACTTTTCTCTCTGATAAGTTTTAAAGACTAAAAAAAATGAAAATATAAAACAAAATAAAGAAATTAGTAATAAGCACAGAAAGAAAAGAAATATTTTAATGAAAACACAAAGAAACATATTAATAAACACAAAAAAAAAACATAAATAAAAATACAAAAGAAACATACCAACAGACAAAGAAACATGATAATCACAAAAAGATTCGAATTAATAAACAAACAAAGAAACACCAACAAACCCACAAACAAAAACATAACCAAACCCACAAAAAAACATAAACACACAAACAACCAGATTAATAAACCCACCCCTTACCACATGACCGACGAACACCTGCGCCCCACGCCATGTATTCCGGCGCCTTCCCCGCGTGTGACTTAAGCTGCCCTTCACCCCAAACATGGCCAGTGCCGACCTCTCCTCCTTCTAGGGCGGCTGAGCGTGGCGCTACAGCCAGCCAAAAGAGGGGGCCATTTGTATTATTTATTCGGCTAAAGGTGGAAGGGGGGGAGGAGGAAAGGAGAGAGAAGGGGAGGAGATAGATTAGGGGGGGAAGGAAGGGAAGAGAGGGAAGAGGAGATAGTTTAGGGGGGGAAGGAAAGAGAGAGAGAGAAGGGGAGGAAAAAGAGGAGAGGGGGGGAGGAAAGGAAGAGAGAGAATACTAGAGGGATGAGGTGGTGAAGGAGGAGGAAGAGGAGGGAAAGAGAAGAATGAAGAAGAAAAGGAAAAGAAGCAAAAGAAACAGATGGGAGAAGAAAGGAAGATGGGG
>NC_051414.1:38396150-38396919 GCF_015228065.2 Penaeus monodon
GAGAGAGAGGGAACACCGGAGTCGATCCTTACGGGAAAGGGGGAGGACCGCGTTCGTGTTCCACCAAGCTGATCTAAAAGGTGTATTGCATTAGCTTCCATTCGCATTCTGAATGACGCAATCAACTGCATTTGCACATTCCTGTCATTAATACCTTCCGCTTCGTAAGGCAAGTGGCGTCATTGTCACATCCGCCGTTTGTACGTGACCCACGGCGCCTGGCTGTGAATGACACGGATAAAGGGTCAATTTTTTAACACAGAAAGGTCTAGAAAACCTTGCATGGGGGGCCAAAAGGGGGCGTAAGATTTTGAGTGACGTAATATTTTGAACTGGGGGCAAATATACAGAGCTTAAGGTTGTATCTCGTGGACATAATGTCGATTAGTTTTAAATTTTAAAAAATAGGGTGCAGGTGGTGAGACAGGCTCTACTACAAGCTAAGTCTTGCCTGCTACCTATAAATGACGTTCTTCCAGGTGGCACATCTACAAATTCTATATCTCTACGCTAAAAGAAAACGTGTTTCCCCTTTTCCACAAAAATACAACACGAACACTTAACCGCTATTACCCGCCTCCTCGCTTAACGACATCTCTCTCTCGATATCAATAATACGCCAAATTCGGCCGCCTCTAATTAAAACAGCGCGGGGAATTAAAAAAATAGCCTGTGTCATATACATCTCGGGTTAATTGATGTTATCCAGGGCAAAAACTAGATTTCGTTAGCCCGGTCAGCCTACTGTGTAAAAAATAGCGGGGGATCT
>NC_051414.1:38397368-38397477 GCF_015228065.2 Penaeus monodon
TGACGCGGAATAACTTCAGCCCTTAGTCAGGTCATCGCCCTGGAGTAGGTATCCCTGTCGCCGATAAGAAAGCCAAGGTAGTGAGTGATTAACCAGAGATTCAGTCACT
>NC_051414.1:38398133-38398286 GCF_015228065.2 Penaeus monodon
TTTCTACAAAACCATACAACCGCGGTAGAAGTGCAAATGACACGATCTTATTATCATAATTGTCCTGGATACATATCGCCACGGGCAGACACTTGGCTCCTCTCCAGGGCTGTGTCCGGGAGGTACCTTATAAAGGGATCCTCACAACAATTT
>NC_051414.1:38398584-38398661 GCF_015228065.2 Penaeus monodon
CATTTTATATGACCTCTGCCCTCTAACCCTCTAATGCACATTATTTATATGTCGCTTAATGACGCTGGCATTTACAC
>NC_051414.1:38398965-38399788 GCF_015228065.2 Penaeus monodon
GCAATCTATAATGTACATCAACTGTGAACTGATCACCATGACCTTTGAACCTCATCTGTAGATGTCTTGTTCATCGGATGGCAAGGCTTTTATGTTCAATCTTATCCATCCGCCTGGTATCGAACTGGGTTGCTGAGTCATTGTGAACCTGCGAGGTTGGGTATATGCAGAACGTTCCTCAAGTTCGAGAGCCATAATTACTGGAAGAAACTGGTTAACCTTGCCGGGGTCTTTTTACGTATTAACTGAAGTAAAGTGATAATAATGTTTTAATTAATTATATAAGGAGAGTGAGTAAGCGAGAATAACACGACATGATAGGTGTTGTTGCCGTAGAAAACGTGATTTCTTAGGAAAATGATAGGTGTTAATACCATAGAAAACGGAATTTTTCTGGAAAATGATAGTGTTGTACCCATAGAAAACGGGACTTCTAAAGAAAACGGAATTTCTCAGGAAAATGATAGGTGTTGTTACCATAGAAAATACAACCATAATCATTTAGGTAATTTCTCAAGCCTTGTTAGCTTCGAGAGCAGAACCAATTCCAATTTGCAAAAAACAAGACAAAAATAGAACAAAAATAAACCTTGAGTACAAGTCGTAACCATAATCACTGAAGAACATGGATAACTTTATCGGGATCACGTGACCCTTAAGCTAGTTTTAGGAATAGAACAACTTGCAATTATGCAAATTGAACTATAATGAAGCAAAAGAAAATACAGCAGAAGAAAGAACAAATCAACAATAACACGAGTCAGACATCGATTACTAAAATAACCGATATAAAACGGGATTTCGTAACTCTTAACGCATTATC
>NC_051414.1:38399939-38400178 GCF_015228065.2 Penaeus monodon
TTATAATGAACAATGAAAGTGCAGCTTACTGAATGTCAACGCGATTATTTCATACGAAGATGAATTAAGTACAAGAATATAATAACACAGCACGTGGTCTTAATCACAATGATGGACAGTTTTTTTGTTTTGTTTTGTTTTTGTTAGAGAGACGCCTAATATGCATAACTATCTGAAAGCATCTTCTGTGTGCTTGCTTTGCCAGTTATTCAGTCTAGATCCTGGTGTTCTGTTACACG
>NC_051414.1:38400548-38400890 GCF_015228065.2 Penaeus monodon
TCACCAAATATCACCCTAACAAGAAACAACAAAGAATATTGCACCTCATTCAAATTTCAGCCCCCCCCCCCCCTGATAAGACCATCGGTTAAAGGTCTCATCTTAAATCCTATAGTAAAAAGTACACATTGATCCTATACTGCATCCTATAATAAATAATATGTATATAGTATATAGTGTCAGCATAGTATCACCATAGCATTCATATCCACGCCAAGGCTTAATGCTAAGCTCCCTGTTTGACCTCGTGTGACCTTAGCTAACACGAACACGCACGCGGCAGGTCTATGACCCTTGCAATTGCATAGGTGGGCACGCAGGCTTTCACATCTGTTGCTGGTC
>NC_051414.1:38401239-38401475 GCF_015228065.2 Penaeus monodon
GTACTCCCACAGCCGCTGACACGAAAATAAGAAGTAGACCAAGCGAAGTCCCCCCCCCCCCCACAGAACCCGTTTCCCGAGACATGTCAGGGCAAGTGGGCCGCCGACGGTGGCAGAGGGTCGCTATGCCGCTATGCAAGGGCCTGGGTTGTGCATGACAGGCGTCAGTTAAGGGTATCTTGCGTGGACAAGCTGTGGGAAGTACACAGGGCTGATAAGGTAAACACAGGCCTTTT
>NC_051414.1:38401809-38401943 GCF_015228065.2 Penaeus monodon
ACCTCGCGACGTCAGGTACTGCGAGGGCCACAAGGGAACTGCCCTCCTGACACACATCCCATGGCACCTGCGGAGTTCTCCTCCTGAAGCTGGTGTAGGGTGCTGTTCATCAAGAGGCTTTTATGAAAAGGACA
>NC_051414.1:38402284-38402352 GCF_015228065.2 Penaeus monodon
CTGTGCACGTAAAACTGACGTCCATCTTTGACCACTAAACAAGAACGTATGACAGCCCCCTAGAAGAA
>NC_051414.1:38402377-38402665 GCF_015228065.2 Penaeus monodon
ATCTTTCTCTGACCTTTCTTCTCGAGACGGAGATGAAACCACCGACCTGAGAGCGGGGTGGGCGTAATGGTTTTGCCTGAATCCGGTCTGAAGCGCATTCTGTGTCATCTTCACCGACCGACCGACGGAGGGAGGGGGGGTGGGGGGAGTACGTATTGTGAATCAGGTTCTTCGTATAACAACTTCTGTTACCGTCTCGTATCTAGATTGCATGATGAGAGGAATTTTCCTGTTTTCCTGTTATAGAATTTCATGCGTGCAGTTTTGATTTTTTTTTTTTTGTCTTTA
>NC_051414.1:38403041-38403346 GCF_015228065.2 Penaeus monodon
CCTTCCTCCCCCTCTTCTCAGTATAGTCAATAAACTATCCACATCTTAAGTAAAGGGCCCCACACACGATCAATTTTTTCGTCAATTAATTGATATCAATTTATTGACGTCAATGAATTGATGGAAAAACTGACCGTGTGTGGGGGACATTGATATCAATTTAATTGAAACAATTTCATTGAATCAATTCATTGGGAGATCAAAACTCCTTTGATATTTATTGATGGGTCTTCAATAAAATTGAGCGTGTGTGGGCAAAGCGTCAATATATTGATCACCACACCATACACACACATAATATATAA
>NC_051414.1:38403501-38403890 GCF_015228065.2 Penaeus monodon
AAGGGCCTCACACACGATCATTTTTTTCGTCAATTAATTGATATCAATTTATTGACGTCAATGAATTGATGGAAAAATTGACCGTGTGTGGGGGACATTGATATCAATTTAATTAAAACAATTTCATTGAATCAATTCATTGGGAGATCAAAACTCCTTTAACATTAATTGATGGGTCTTCAATGAAATTGAGCGTGTGTGGGCAAAGCGTCAATATATTGATCGATAATTCCTAGAGCCACAGATGCTTTCATCTCGAAATTATGAACCAAACTGAAAGTTGAAGTAAAATACTGACCGTGTGTGGGCACAGTGATTTCCATCAATTCATCGACGTCAATAAATTGATATCAATTAATTGACGAAAAAATTGATCGTGTGTAGGGCCC
>NC_051414.1:38405679-38406045 GCF_015228065.2 Penaeus monodon
CTGCAGCAACCGGGCTTTCCTCAAAGGGCAATGAATGTTCTTCGACGGAGAACGCAGAGAGAGATCTTAGAGCATCAGTGGCGTTGGGGGTAACTAAAACGCAAGGAAATGTTTTTGGAGCAGGAAATACGTCGACTTCAAAATCCGCAGACTGCTGTGAAACAGGTGAGTGCTGATAATCTCCTTGACCTTCAAGAGGCAACAGCAGAACAGGATGGCGAAGCAGCATCTGGAGAGGGATTACGGGTGCATTGTTACTGTGTCTTTTTAGCTCTCCCGCTTTTCATCCTATTTCATGCTGGTTACAAGATATCAGTTGCTCCAAATATCTTTATTTTTTTATATTATAACATCCTAATATGTTTC
>NC_051414.1:38406174-38406858 GCF_015228065.2 Penaeus monodon
ATACGTTTCCATAAGGCAACAGAACACTTTGTTACATGCCGTGGAAAGCGTGTCCACGCTTGCATCGGGGGGGTCGGCAATGGTAACCCTATAAGATCAGTCATCGTACTCACAGCCTGTTTGGCGACAATGATAAATAACTTCATCTGTATGTTGCTTACGGAGTTTGCAGTTAATGCAATGTTTTTTTGTATGTTGATGTCATTTTCACGATCTGTTTCACTGCATTACTGGACGGAATTATTCTTGATTCTAGAAACAGAATCCCGGAGTATCTCAATATGGACAAAACTTTCGATTTCATCTCTATGTGGGCTGACCGTCTGAAATACTATAAGACTTGTCAAGAAATGCGACTCCATAATTCTGTTCACTGTGACCCCTGTCATGGTTGCATCACGAACAGGCTTGGACACTGCCCGTTTATTGGGATCTGCATTACTAAGTCAAATTTCGCGTCGGTAACATAGTTAGGTTTCTTTTTCGTCTTTGTGAATAGTTTATTGGCAGTTGGTGCATTAGCCTCGTTCTTCACGGAGAGCATTTTCAGTACGTGGCAACTGATTGTCATTGAGATTGACATTTTGTTCTTATGCGGTGAACAAGACAAGCTGTCCCAGAGAAATTGTTATGCTATGATATTAATCCACTGAGTTACTGTTCAGGTTTGCAGTGACTATATAA
>NC_051414.1:38406887-38407014 GCF_015228065.2 Penaeus monodon
GTCGCTAATACGTGGAACAAGACAAGTCGCCATACCAGGGCAATTGTTTAACCTACTGCCATAGGCCTATTTTTCCTGTTCCCTCCCTTGCTGCTCTCTCTTCTGTCAATTTTTTTCTTCTTTTTTA
>NC_051414.1:38407286-38407896 GCF_015228065.2 Penaeus monodon
GAGATCACGGCAAACCTCTGTTTAGTATCCTATAATATCAACTCCATATACTATCCATTATTTCCACCAACTCTTTTTCCTAACTTTTCGGTTTGATTTTAATGCAACAAACAAGACCAAGTCACAATACCCAAATGCCCCTTTTAAGAGACTATGACATCAACCAACTTTATACACCAATAATACTTTTAGATGAATGACTGGCATTTTTCCCTAAAAATCGTCTTTTTTCCCCTTTATCGGAGCAAAACAAATTCACAAGCCTAACTTCCACTCATGAAATCATTATCAAGCAAGGCCTCAGTCTCACAAGCAATTCAGAAGGTGTTTGCGAAATAATGGAAATGGTATGAGGAAATTTAGACTGGTATAAGGATATTAGGAATGTTATGAGGGAAATGGGAATACCTTGAGGAAACTGGAAACATATTAAGAATACTGTGAGGAAAATTGTTATAGTAATAATATGAGGGAATTGGGACTAGTATGAGTATATTATGAGGGGAATAGGAGTAGTATGAGGGAATTCGGAACACTATGAAGAAAGTAGGAACTGTATGGCAAAATTGGGAATATCATGAACCAATCAGAAATATTATGAGGAAACTGG
>NC_051414.1:38407955-38408392 GCF_015228065.2 Penaeus monodon
GTTTGCTGAAATTAGGAATTGTTTGCTGAAATTAGGAATTGTTTGCTGAAATCAGCCATCCCACAAGATGTATTACGAGGACACTGAAACTAATATGAGGGAACCAGGAAACATATAGTATAAAAAAAAGAATTGCATGAAAAAACTTGGAAATCAAAACTACCACGATGAAATCAAGACCATCAACGAACGAAACCAAGGCGATCACAAGGAAACTAAGACCACCATGATGAAATTAAGATTACCATCAAGGCATTGACGACCACCATAAGGGGAAATTCAGACCCCAACGACCGTCTCACAAGCTGGAAAGGGAGGAAATCCCACAAGTGAGAGATGGGTGACGGTGGCGGTGACGCACGATGCCAGGAATGTGTTGTCTGCCTATTTCTTACTTATTTCGATAGTTTTCTTAGGTAAGTATGTGCTGTGTATTT
>NC_051414.1:38408779-38409198 GCF_015228065.2 Penaeus monodon
CAGAATAAGCAACCGGATATGAACACTTAAAATGCCGAAACACTGAGGTTAAAACAGAGCAACGGATAAGAACAATGCCAAAATAACCGGCTGGACATAACACAAGGAGCTTTGTGTAATGGAGCCTAATCTTTTGCTGCGTTTTGCCAAGCTGCATGCAAAAGCTGATAATCTAGTTAGGCCTATATAAAGTAGGCCTATGTAAAGTGAATACATAAAAAAAACTTTATCTTTCTAAACTTTTAAAACTTTTTAATTTTTTCCTATCACACTAATATCAATATCACCTTTTCTGATCCAATATACAATCACCAATGTTTCTAAGTGAAAAAAAAGTAAAAAAAAAGTCGCTTAAATGAAAAAGGTAAAAAGTTAAAGATTAAAAAAACAATAGAAATTGAACGATGTTTCTAAGTGGA
>NC_051414.1:38409264-38409375 GCF_015228065.2 Penaeus monodon
TTGAACGATTTAGCTGATTTCTTAAGAACTGACCCTAAGATGTTCTAGAAATTTGTAAGACGGGGGGGGGGGAGAGCTAGAGCTAGAAACCTTTCATGTGTTCCATTTCCA
>NC_051414.1:38409517-38409602 GCF_015228065.2 Penaeus monodon
CTATTCTCTTCCTCTTCTTCCTTCCTCTTTCTCTACCCTTCTATTTTCTCTATTTTCTTCCTTTACTTCTGTTTCTCCTAATCCT
>NC_051414.1:38409753-38409907 GCF_015228065.2 Penaeus monodon
CCTCCTACAGGTCTATGGGGGGTTTCCTAGTCTCGAGTCGTACTTGTGGGGGTTCGTGTGCTTAAGGTCGAGAGGGACAGAGGTCGGTAGGATGATGATGAAGGAGGAGGGAGAGAAGGAAATGAATGTGGAGGATGAGGTAGAAAAAAAAATG
>NC_051414.1:38410078-38410550 GCF_015228065.2 Penaeus monodon
ACCTCATCCTCCACATTCATTTCCTTCTCTCCCTCCTCCTTCATCATCATCCTACCGACCTCTGTCCCTCTCGACCTTAAGCACACGAACCCCCACAAGTACGACTCGAGACTAGGAAACCCCCATAGACCCGAAGGATGTTTTTAAATCCTTCGATCAGCCTTCCTGGCGGTCACTAGGCTTAGGACGCTGGTGGGAAATAGGATTTTTTTTTTATTACCATTGTTCTTTTTTTTCTTCTTCTTCTTCTGTATAGTTTCAAGTTTGTTTGTTTTATATTATGTATTTGTTTTCTTTTATTCGATTAATTTTGAAGTTTTCTTTGTCTTTTTTTTTCTATCTTGATTTTTTTTCTCTTTCTTTCTTTTCCTATTTTTGTGGGGTTTCAACTGCCCAGAAATGATCATAATTACGTTATTTTTCTCCCTGCTCTGGACTCTGTAGCTTTTCTTTGTTGTGAATTGTATAACAT
>NC_051414.1:38410712-38411728 GCF_015228065.2 Penaeus monodon
GAAGCACAAGAAAATCTTTAAAAAGTTTATGAACCTTTCGTCGTCATTTTCTTTTCTTTGGTATTTATCTTCCATCTATCTATTTATCTTAACTTTATTATCAAAAACAAACAAACAAGAACAAGATCAAACGCAACGATTTTTTTAATATTAAAAGACGAAAATGAAAAAATAAAACTGTTTTGATACTAAAAAACGAAAATAAAACTACAACAATCTCTAACAATCAAAATACAAATAAAACAAATAAAAACACTCCTTAATAATCAAACGTAAATGAAAAAAAAAATCTATAATAAAAATACAAAAAAAACAAATAAAAAAACACAACTCTTACATAACCAAAACAACAACAACAACAACAACAATAATAATAATAATAACAATAATAACAACAATAACAACAACAACAATAATAATAACAGACAAAAAATAAAAATCCCACAGCAGCATTACCAAGCCAGGCATCCACCTCTCCTCGCCGACGCATTTTCGACGCGACGCTGTTATGCATACATGAGTATCCCCCCGACGCCCATTTTCTATAATGTACGTGACTTGATTGGGGTAATTTGGGGGAGTCGAGGTCACGGCTTCGGGTATGACCTTCAGGTGCAAAAAAGGCAGAGAAATGTTTTGATTTCTTAAAAATAAATCATTCTTTTATATAATCACTTAATATGAGAAGATATTCCTCTGATGACGAAGATTACTTACAGAATAAAATTATTTCTACTTTGTATTCGCGAAAATTGCTAAATCGAATAAATTATGGATTTCTATTTTCTATTTGCGATTTAAAAAAGAAATCTATGATCGCTTTAAAAAGAGAAGACGGAATTCTTTTCGTGATGACTGAAAGTATAATTGATTAACATGGGAGATAAGGAGATGATAACCCAGTTATCTTTTATTTCGTCTATTTTCTTCAATTTCACTTGACCCCTGATAGAGTCTTATGTAATCATCACTTTTTTTTCTAAACAAAACTGAATCATCATTGAGAACATTCCAAT
>NC_051414.1:38411790-38411859 GCF_015228065.2 Penaeus monodon
TTGGTATTTTTTCCTGAAATATAAAATAACACAACGAATCCTACTTCAAACATCACCTACCTTTTTTTT
>NC_051414.1:38411900-38412072 GCF_015228065.2 Penaeus monodon
TCTCCCCGCTCTCTACCCTTTTTCCCGCCCACAAATCTCTTTAAAAAAAATTCCGCAGTCGCGTCTAATAAGCTTATTCTAAAATGAGCTGCTGTTCCCTCTGCTAAAGACATGGTTATGACTTCAAGGTAACACAGCGTGAGAAAAAGTTACGTCGAGTTACCGAACCATT
>NC_051414.1:38412123-38412608 GCF_015228065.2 Penaeus monodon
ACGTTTAGATGCGTCACTCACACTGCATGTTGTTACGTCGCGTGGCATGGGGGGGGGGGGTAAATCTTACACTGAATATTCGCTCTCCTTACCTGAAAATAAAAGAAATATTGGGTAAGTTATCAAGGTGAGATTGTATTAATGTTCGCGATAGTTTTTTGCATTTAGACTACAAAATTATCAGTGAACGTGTCTAGTTTTGATGCTAAACACGATTAATCTTTATTTGTGCAGTGTCTGTTATACTAATACGATATAACAACATTTTTTGATATCACAAAGCCTACCAAGCATTCCCTTTTTATTTCACCACATCAAACAAAAGAAAAAACACCTTACATTAAAAAAAAAAGAGAAAAAAACAGCGGACACACAAAAACCCACAAAGCAAAACAAAGGTATTTAAACGAAGGGAAACGGTTTGAGGTTAAAGCCGATGAGGAAACAAAAGAACAGCGAGGGAGGGCACCGGACGCGCTTGTTTG
>NC_051414.1:38412836-38413145 GCF_015228065.2 Penaeus monodon
TCTAAACTGCAAACCGGCAAACATATTGCACGTTATTTTTTTGTGATGTTAATCGTGAATGATGGATTTTGAGCTTGTGAAAGTGAGATATTGGCTGTATTGTATGGGCTGGTGTCTTGTGTTTATAAACTTAGAAGGGGGAGGGAGGGAGGCTTAAAAACCGGTAGGCTTACTGCACCTTCTACTTCTGAATATAAATCGTACTTAAGTCGATGGTTTTCTTTCTGTAATGAATAATAATGGATGCATATTATAGTTTCATCTTCGTTTTTTTTTTCTGAAAAAAAATACTGCATATTATGTTTGATC
>NC_051414.1:38413176-38413755 GCF_015228065.2 Penaeus monodon
TGAAATAAATAAAAATAACTGCACATTGTGCTCTGATCTCCGTTCGTGTTTTCAGTGTATAAACTTCGCAACTTTTAGTTTAAATTTTTTTTTTGTGCCAGTGCCAAAGTCGGTCTCTATTCATAGTACAAATAAGTACTATAAATAAGGTTCAGTTTTATATCTGCCATGCAATTACAGATTTCTACGCTCAAGGAACCGTGCGACAGATGAACGTCCTGTATAAAGAACTGTAGTGTTACATCTGTTCGTATTTTTAGTGTCTAATTCACTTGAAACAGAACGTCATGTACAGCGAAACCTTGTTCAAGTGAAAAAAAGGAATCTTTAAAAAGGCTTTTTATGGTCGTCATGAGGTGATGAGTGCATGGTATGTCGGGGTGCAAATACCATAATGAGAGCCGGGAGCGGATGGAACATTTAATGGCTAGATGACTTCCTGGAAAAAACAATTTACTTCATCATGAACACTTATCACGCTTATCACATGTTAACTGTTTGTATCTGTACATCTCTCTCTCTCTCCATCAGCATCTGACAAACTGATTCTCAGTCTGTCTCTGATAAATTAACAATATG
>NC_051414.1:38414340-38414483 GCF_015228065.2 Penaeus monodon
GGTCTGCAGAATCATCAACGTATTCGTGCAAAAGGACTGACTATTCGATATTACTCTATGATAGTGAGTTGTGATCCCTTCCCGAACCCACTTCTAAGCCTCCCGCTGCCGCTGCCAGTTCCAGTCAGCTAAATCAAGGTAGG
>NC_051414.1:38414737-38414861 GCF_015228065.2 Penaeus monodon
ACTGTCCCAGAGGAAGATCAAGAGCCCCACAAAGGATCGAGCGACTAACCACCGGCGCTGCCTCCTCGGTCGACCTGCAATGCAACAGTGACCTTTCCGCTTGCCCGGTTTTGCAGCGGCTAAT
>NC_051414.1:38415332-38415409 GCF_015228065.2 Penaeus monodon
ACCTCACGTGCCTGCCAACATAGTGGTTACGCGTGTATGCTCAAATCGACAGAGGTTTCGGATATGTGATATAACGT
>NC_051414.1:38415546-38415706 GCF_015228065.2 Penaeus monodon
ATACCCCTGGAATTTTACGGTCAAATTACTTAGGATGACAAGACTCCTCCTCGAACGCAGAAAGTATTTGCGTTTATCATTCTTATCGCATTTTCCATTCATAGAATTCCGATTTTAATTTCACTCGGTGGGTGTTTTTCAGGTTCGTTCGCCGACGTGC
>NC_051414.1:38416502-38416574 GCF_015228065.2 Penaeus monodon
CTTATTTTCTAATCTAACCAATATTCGCTCAACCATCCAGAATTACAAGCGCTGTTATTTTCTATTAAAAAC
>NC_051414.1:38416725-38416798 GCF_015228065.2 Penaeus monodon
AAAGAAAACTTGGCCTTCCAAAAATGACTCAGATAGAACACGCTCGTGGATACCTATTTAACACCAGGGACAA
>NC_051414.1:38416894-38417285 GCF_015228065.2 Penaeus monodon
TACTCCCCCTCCCTCTCTCACTCCCCCTCCCTTTCTCGCCCCCCCTCCCTTCTTCCCTCTCTCTCCCTTCCTCCCTGTTCCTCTCCCCCTCTTCCCATCCCTCCCCTTCTCTTCCTCCCTCCCTCCCTCTCCCCATCTCTCTCCCTTTCCCTCTCCCTCCCTCTCCCCATCTCTCTCCTTTCCCTTCTCTTCCTCCCTGCCTCTCCCTCTCCCTCTCCCCCTCTTCCCATCCCTCCCCCTCTCCCTCCCTCTCCCTCCCCCTCCCCTCTCTCATCACCCCACGAGTTCCGCCATGCACTTACGGGCCAGCCCCCCCCCCCCCCATGCACTCCGCACGGCAGCAGGAGTCGGCCGGGAATCACGCAGGTCGCCTCGCTGCAGCATGGGCGTC
>NC_051414.1:38417302-38417391 GCF_015228065.2 Penaeus monodon
TGTTCTCTGTTCACTCCAAGACGACCATCTGTTCTCGTTCTAGCATGAACTTTGTTGTCTCCACCTGAGCATGAAGTTATTGCCACCGC
>NC_051414.1:38417611-38417723 GCF_015228065.2 Penaeus monodon
ATATTTACTTCGTTCATCTGCGTCTTATTCTGCCTAACACTTCATCTTAATTAATTTTCTCGAATGTTCTTCGCGAGAATTCGTTTTAATTCTTCTTCTGAAATGTTCTTCG
>NC_051414.1:38418249-38418343 GCF_015228065.2 Penaeus monodon
ACCCCCCTGCCCCCCCCCCCTTCCCCCACTGTAACACACCCCAACACAAACACCAACATGCTAACTTTCTTGCTTGATTTCGTCCGCAAGCATA
>NC_051414.1:38418566-38418706 GCF_015228065.2 Penaeus monodon
TCCAGAAGGACAAGAACAGGTGCAACGGACGAATCGAAACCAAGCTTTAATGGTATTCCCTTCGCTTCTACATGTTTTTAACTTTCTCTACGCATGACTAAGTTACTTACACCTTTTGCATAGCGACATTGCGTCACCCT
>NC_051414.1:38418751-38419310 GCF_015228065.2 Penaeus monodon
TTCCTTTTACATCCTCTCTCCCATTTCCCTTTTTTAACTTTTCAATTCTTTTTCTTTTTCTCTTTTGTTTTCGCCTCTCTTCCCTTTTCTACCTTCTCGCTTTCCCCTACTCTACCCCCCCTCCCTTCCCTTCGCCTCTTCCACCTTCCCCTCCTATTCCTTTCATCCTTCCACCCCATCCCCACTCCCCTTCCCCAAACCCCATCCATCTTTCCACCTCTCCTCTTTCTTCCCTTCCATGCTCCCTCCTTCCTCTCTTCTTCCCTTCCCCTCTTCCCTCCTTCCTCTCTTCTCCCCTTCCCCTCTTCCCTCCTTCCTCTCTTCTCCCCTTCCCCTCTTCCCTCCTTCCTCTCTTCTCCCCTTCCCCTCTTCCCTCCTTCCTCTCTTCTCCCCTTCCCCTCTTCCCTCATTCCTCTCTTCTCCCCTACCCCTCTTCCCTCCTTCCTCTCTTCTCCCCTTCCAACCTCTACCATACTTCAGATTTCTTCATCTAAATGAACCTTCATCAATATCTTCATGATTTTGAAGTTGGGTGATGAAGATGGAATAGCAGAAAAGG
>NC_051414.1:38419706-38419892 GCF_015228065.2 Penaeus monodon
ACAAATTCACTCTCCCTGCCCCAACCTCTTTTGACCCCGCCCCCCGCGTGACCTTTGACCTTCTCGGCGCCCAAACATTAACGAGTACTCTCACCTCTTACGTTTTGTACAGAGAATAACAGGTTAAAAGTTCTTGGGAATTATTTTCGAGTTGGAAATTTCGTCTGGAGTCGCATGTCTACATCG
>NC_051414.1:38420104-38420288 GCF_015228065.2 Penaeus monodon
CACTAATTCCTTCAAGCCATCGTGTTACGCCTCATGACGTTCTCAACGCTCCAGTAAGATGGCGGGACTCGCTCAGCATGTCAGAATCCACCTGCATTTCCTTCTCGGCGCTTGTCATTTCTCCGTTTCTTTGTCTGGCTGGCTGGCTGTCTCTACTTTCTCTGGCCCTGTGTCTTGTTTGCTT
>NC_051414.1:38420423-38420702 GCF_015228065.2 Penaeus monodon
CTCTCACCTTTATATATTTAATATAATATAACATATTTTTTCTACCCTCTCGTTCGTTAATCCTTATCTATTCTATTTTCTGTCTTCCCGTCTCCTTCTTTCGTCTGTATCATACATTACCCAACACCGCCTCCCAATATATCAGTTACCACTCCTTTTATCGACGAATAATTCTTTACGAAAATACAACTCAATCAGCGAACCGCGTGATTCCCCCAATTCAAATATTTTTTTCTCATAATATATACACCACAATAAACTTCATATAAAACGACTTGC
>NC_051414.1:38420746-38420867 GCF_015228065.2 Penaeus monodon
ACCAGTGATAAACAGGTCTGTCCCAAAAGAGGAAACTGAAGATTATAGTTATTTCGAAACTAGGGAATTAGGATTTTCCCTAATGGAGTTTTTGCCAGCATGTGCGTACGTATATGAAAAT
>NC_051414.1:38421652-38421860 GCF_015228065.2 Penaeus monodon
ATGTCGCAGGGGCGTCGGAGACATGAAACCGGATATACTGTACCTCAAAAACTGACTGAAATATTGCTTAATATTGCTGAATTAATGACTGACATGTTTCTGAAATGCTGACCCCAAAATTGCCAAGACGAAACTGACAAAAGAAAATCTATAATAAAGTGCATGGCGAATTTGGGTTAACAAAGACCTGTGAGTTTGGGCGTGCAGA
>NC_051414.1:38422002-38422448 GCF_015228065.2 Penaeus monodon
ATGACCACGTAGACGTTTGCGTGCAACTGGACGTGTGTCTTCGTATGCATGCGAGATAATACTGCAAAAGTTCCAATCATTCTAAAATTATGGAGTAAGAGATAAGATTAAACGTTGAACTAAATCAAAACACGTATTTTTTACACCTTTTCGTGTCATAAACAAATGACTGTGTACGAGCGTAAACAATTATGTGCGTCTCCGAATACGGCATATCCGTGTACACATGTACATACATACACATGCAGGCGTATACCTTTATCATATATATTTTGCTTATCTCTAATTTTTTACAATAATTTCCTCTGTTTACAAACAACGGCGACAATTATTCGTTCCTGATTTACGAATCTTAAAAACCCAAAAAAATATATAAACCTCTAATTTCTTGCTTACAAATAAAGCCATTTACCTCTGATTTACGAACCTTAATCCCACCCCCCCAA
>NC_051414.1:38422525-38422847 GCF_015228065.2 Penaeus monodon
AACCTCTAATCCCCTGTTTACAAACAAAGACGACACTAACTCATTTCTGATTTACAGACCTTAAAAAAAAATAATAATAAAAATCTCATAACCCAGCGCCACACTAACCTTGTGACTGCGACGCCATCTTTCGGCCGCACAATCTACATATATATATAAATAAGAAACGCGATCTTTGCCCCGGCGTATCACTTTCTTCCTTCTTGGTATTCTGAGATGTTCTTCGTTTCTTTGTATTGCGTTCTTTTTGTTATTCTTCTGTTTTTTGGTTGTCTATCTATCTCTATCTATCGCTTCGACTATCGGTTTTGGATTACGGGGA
>NC_051414.1:38422916-38423486 GCF_015228065.2 Penaeus monodon
CTCTTTATCTCCTGTCTGCCTTTTATTATCATCATTTCATCGTCATCCGTCGTTTTCTGTCTACTTTTATTTTTACTTTTTTTTATCTACCAGCTGTAAAGTCGGGCGCGCTATGTGTGTGCTTATGCTCTGTTCATTCCTTTATTCACTCTTGTTCACTCTTCGTATATTCCTCTTAATATATCAATTTGTTTCTTCATTTCTGTATTCGCAAGCTCTTATCTATGCTACATATTTTTCTCTCTCTTTCTTATCCTAATTCCTTCTTCCTCATCTCCCTCTCCCTTTTTGTCATCTCCCTCTCCCTTTTTGTCATCTCCCTCTCCCTTCTTCCTCATCTCCCTCTTCTCCACCTCCCTCCTGCCTCATCTCCCTCTCCCTTCTGCCTCATCTCCACCTCCCTTCTTCCTCATCTCCCTCTCCCTTTCAATGTTGCATAAGAAATATCTCTCCCCAAGCAACAACTCGGAAACCTCTCTACATGTCCAAAGGTTGCCAAATGCACAACAATAACGAGACAACGATAGTCATTTAGATCCTGTGATAGCTCTGACAAAAGCTCTTCAGGCC
>NC_051414.1:38424161-38424524 GCF_015228065.2 Penaeus monodon
TCCTCCATGAAGAGAGGAGACTAGTGTGGGCTAGTACACACGTCTAATGCTATTGAGTGAAGCTATTTCGAATTGAGATTGAAGGTTTTATGCTCGTTCATTGGTCCAATTTCTCGCTCGTAATTCCTTCCCGTGAACACTTTTGTGCTCTGGAAGATGGGATAATGAACACTCACCACTGATAGTCTCGGTGCCGAACACTATTTTGTAAAGTTTAGGCTATTGATTAAGATCGATGATTTTGCATTACTGAAATCATTTTCATGAACGAGATGAATTTCCAACAAAAAAAAAAAAATATATATATAGGCCGATTTTTTTTTATAAATTTCCCTAAACTGGGAAAAAAGAGGGATGGAAAGT
>NC_051414.1:38424557-38424832 GCF_015228065.2 Penaeus monodon
GTGATCAGAAAGTAGGCCTATAAATCGAACCAAACCTAAGATAGAGAAATAACTTGCGGTGAACAAGCGAACATACGCACAGTATGAAATATTTTTTTTTTAATGATATATATTCAAAGATAAACCAAAAGAACACAATTACAGTCCGACAGAACGGAAAGAACACACGTATAATCCAAGATGAACAAAATGAAGAACAAATACAATATGATCATAACAAAAAAAGAATAAAAACCGATCAGAATAAACAAATAAACATAACGTCTCCCCCCCAC
>NC_051414.1:38425160-38425503 GCF_015228065.2 Penaeus monodon
CATCTACCCCCCACCTCTCTCACGCGGCCATGACATTGCACCTGTTGCAAGGAAGATCATCTTGCAAACGACCCGAGATTCACACTGCACTTCCTCCATGCAAAGGCGTCTCAGCTGACTCTCGGGAGATCAACTTGAAAGGCAACTTAGTTATAAGAAGTTAGCTTTTTTAGGGGGGGTGATTCAGTCGGAATAATGTGTCTTTTTCTATTTGTGTTTCCCACAGCGGCCTTTTTGCATCGAAGTAGATTGTTTAGCTACACATAGGTGAATAAAGGGTCACACAGTCAGAGTGAGGCATAGTGTGATGCATACATGCATACATATTTCATAATGACTACGT
>NC_051414.1:38426052-38426188 GCF_015228065.2 Penaeus monodon
GGTCACTGGAACACGGGCGGGCCGGGGTCAGGGCGCCACATACCGGAGTCTCTCTCGCCCGCTCTTATCCGACCCCATCGCCGTTCGAACATCACGCTCACTGCTTCTATTTTATCTTTTTATGCCGTTTGTTTGG
>NC_051414.1:38426334-38426725 GCF_015228065.2 Penaeus monodon
AAGACGCTATTTCCTTGCATTACGTCGTTTAATCTTCTTTCTCCTGTGTGTCTTGTTCTTCATCTTCTTGTGATTATTATATCCAAATCTTCTTCTTATTATGTATTTTTTTATTCTCTTCTTCCTTTCATTATCTATTATTTATTTCTGTCTCTTGCTCACCTCATAATATTAAGGGCCTCTTCTTCCGCCTCCTCATGTCTATGCAAATGAGCTTTGCATATCTCGTGAGGGGAATGAATTATTTAAACGTAGTATTTTGAATACGTGTCTGGTCGGCTGAACTGCACTAAAATGTCAACAATTGTTTTTTTTTTTAACGTCACATGTTTTTTTTTTTCATATACGATTTCCGTTGACTACCAAATCGTTAATTTGCCTTTCATTAACT
>NC_051414.1:38426852-38427438 GCF_015228065.2 Penaeus monodon
CTGAAAATAACAATCGTTTCGGTAAGATCACTGCATAAACATATTACCGGAACGACAGCTCCCATCACGACAGCCTATTTGACAGCCACTGCTCACTAGCCTCTCACTCAGGTATGCACAGGTTCTAGCTGTATAATAGCGATTAATAGCGACCATATTTTAGGCAGCGATGTCACCCTTACTCCAGGAGGTAGGGGGGAGGGGGTGGGAGATGACATTCGATGGGAGTTGGGGGAGGGAGAGGGAGAGAGGGGGAAGGGAAGGGGGTAGGATATATTTAGTGGGGGAAGGAGGGGAAGGGGGTGGAGAGGAGGGAGAAGAAGACAATCAGCGGGGGAGGGAGAGAAAGGAGGTAGGAGACATTCAGTGTGGGGAAGGAGGAGAGGTGGGAGGAGACAGTGGTGGGGGGAAAGAGATGGAGAAGAAGGCATTCAGTGGGGAGGAAGGAGGGGAGAGGAGTGAGAAAAGGGAGACATACAAAGCGAAGGGAGAAAAATAGGAATATGGAGAGGGAGGAGACACTCGATGAGAGGTGGGGAAAGGACATTCGGTAGAGAGCGAAAGAGAAATAGAGGCATTGGAAAAC
>NC_051414.1:38427642-38427884 GCF_015228065.2 Penaeus monodon
TAGATATACACATTCGGACGGAAGGTTGAAGGATGAAGGGAGACGAGAGGAGTAGGAAGACACAATCAAAGGGAGGGAGAAAGGGGGGAAGGGGGGACCGAGGACACGGTAGCGGTTTTTGTCACTACTACAGGAAGGTCCCGAGGTATTTCCACGCCGACCTACAACTCGCCAGGGTGCGTCAGTCAGGCGGCATTCTTCTGCGCCAGGCGGCTCTCTCGTCGGTAAACAAATGTACCTTG
>NC_051414.1:38428275-38429185 GCF_015228065.2 Penaeus monodon
GTAACATGATAACGAGGGAGAAGGTCATGCAGGACCGGGGAAGCGAAGCAGGCCGGGACTTCCTCGTTACCGCTATGACCCAGACGAGCGCGAGGGGGAGGGGCTGGGGGAGGATGCTACGGAGAAGGGGGTGGGTAGGGGGAGGAGAGGGGTGGGGGAGGGGAGGATGCTACGGAGAAGGGGGTGGGTAGGGGGAGGAGAGGATGCTGAGAGGGGGAGAGAGGGTAGGGAGGGGAGGATGCTACGGAGAAGGAAGGGTGTAGGGGGAGCAGAGGATGCTGAGAGGGGGAGAGGGGGTGGAGGAGGGAGGATGCTAAGGAGAAGGGGGATGGGGAGGAGGAGGAGGAGGAGAAGGGGGAGTGGATGGGGAGGAGAGAATGCTGAGAGGGAGGGAGGGGGGAGGATACGGAGAAGGGTGATGTAGAAGAGGGGGATAATGCTACGAAAAAAGGTGAGGACGATAAGGGGAAAGGATGAAGCAGAAGAGAAGAGAGGATGCTGACGATGAGGGAGGGAGAAGAAGGAACGGAGAAGTGTGAGGGAGGGGGAGAGGACGCTAAGGGCGAGCGAGGAGGAGGATGCTACGGAGGAAGGGGAGGCAGAGGGAGAGGGAGGATGCTATAGAGGGAGGGAGATTATGATAATGAGGAAGGGATGAGGGATGCTGCTAGAAGAGGAACGCGAAGAAGGAAATTACTTACAGAAGGAGAGGGTGAAAGGGCAAGGGAGGGTGAGAGAAGGTGCTACGAAAGAGAGTGAGGGTGAGAAAAGGTGCTAAGAAGGAAGGTCAGGGTGAAGAAGGGTGCTATGAAAGTGGGAGAATGAAGGGTGCTACAGGGTGTGGGGGGAAAGAGCGAATGAAAAGGAGGAGAGGGTGAGACAGGGAGAAAGAGGGCGCTACAATTAGGCA
>NC_051414.1:38429229-38429303 GCF_015228065.2 Penaeus monodon
TCCTACACAAAAGTAAGTAAGAGAATAAGAGGAACGAGAGGGAGGATCTTACCAAGGGAATAGGTAGCAGTGGG
>NC_051414.1:38429361-38429770 GCF_015228065.2 Penaeus monodon
TAGCCAGGGGAGACGAATCTAAAAAGGTACATCTGAGAACAGAATAAAAAGTAAACAGAATTAGATTAAAAAAAAAATTGATGATACAAAGAGACCCGGTAATGCCGATAACAAACAGAAGCAAAATATTCAACATGTAATTTATGCGATAAAGACGCACAGCAAAACAAGACGAATGTATAATTAGCGAACAGTAACCCAGGGTGTAGGATTTACAAGCAAAACATTATGATGTCCAGATTATCAAACAATTAAATGATTATAAAGAAGCATCACAGATTAAAAGGACTAACATAGATTAAGAAAATAAATTCTGTAGAGAGGGAAATCGATACACAGTGAATAACAGTATAAAATGTAGCACTATGACGATAATATGGTAATTGTGGAAATGAATATGGGCTTCGGT
>NC_051414.1:38430094-38430313 GCF_015228065.2 Penaeus monodon
GTGACCAAACGTCACACCTCCAGCGACCTGGCACTCTCCCCCCCCCCCTCTATCCCCCATATTGCCACCGCTGAGTGACCTGGCAGACCAGAGACTAGCGGCGCCTGGCAACAACCTTCTCGTGACCTGTTTTTCCCCCTGACGTCGACCTTAAAGTCAATCAGATTCTAGTCAAGACTCCTGAAAACCTGTCGTTCATTATCGACGATGTGAGGAGAT
>NC_051414.1:38430543-38430688 GCF_015228065.2 Penaeus monodon
TTCTTTCATCTCATATCGTCATGTTGATCATCTTACGTGTCATCTTACACACTACAGAATTATCTACCAGCTTCCTATCTACTATGAGACTTCTACCTTTCCACTAATCTACCCCTGAGACAACCAGCATGTCGTACTGCTGAAG
>NC_051414.1:38430723-38431160 GCF_015228065.2 Penaeus monodon
AACTACTGGAGGAAGAACTACATCCATCTACTAATCTACCACCTACCCACCTGAACCACCTGGGCCTAAACCACCTGAACCACTTGAAACAAAATGAACCACCTGAACCACTTGAACCCTCGAACCACCTGGGCTTAAACCACCTGCACCATTTGAACCACCTGGGCTTAAACCACCTGAACCATTTGAACCACCTTGGCCTAAAACACCTCAACCAAATGAGTCTAAACCACCTGTTCCACCTAACCCATTAGAACCACCTGAACCACCTAGGTCTCATCCACTTGAACCACCCGAACCACCACCCAAACCACTTCCTCAAACCTCGTCTACCATTCAAACCCCACGAGATACCACCTATAGCTGACCTTTGACCTCTCATTCCCTATTCAGTTGCACTCGACCCTTTGCAACCCTGCGCTGCTCTAGTCTCGCAA
>NC_051414.1:38431401-38431619 GCF_015228065.2 Penaeus monodon
ACATCTTGAATTACCTTTGCGTTTCGAATTGCAATGATAGTCTTTTTTTTAGTTTCTTTGCCTCGTGTTATCGAAATTGAATCTAACGTTTTTGATATAAAGTATGTTGAAGAGGTCAATGCCCTTGACAGAAACGACAAAAAAAGGTATAGAAGGGAATGCAAAATCCTACATAAAAGAAACAAAAAATATATACGGACTAAAAGTTATGTCCTTTG
>NC_051414.1:38431661-38431761 GCF_015228065.2 Penaeus monodon
TGTTAAATTCACTTCACTCTAACATTTTTGATGTAAAGCATGTCGGAGAGTCCAATGCTTCTGACAAATATGACAGAAAAGATATGGAAGACAATCCAAT
>NC_051414.1:38431918-38432114 GCF_015228065.2 Penaeus monodon
GAATGAATCTTATCTAAGAGAGTGCAATGTTCTTAATACAATAATACGAGACAAAAAGATTAAAACTATAAGAAAAAAACTGATGTGCCAAACAAAAATACATAAAAAAAAAACATTTAAGAGAATCCAATGTTCCAGACAAAAAAAAGTATAAACAAAAACAAAAACTACAAGAAAATTCGATGTTCTGGCAAAA
>NC_051414.1:38432469-38433471 GCF_015228065.2 Penaeus monodon
TCAAACTGTAGGAGTTCAATTACCACTAAATACTCCGTTACACAGCCTACGGTCGAACCAGCTTTACAACGGACGTAAGATCAGTCCAATTAGCCTAGAGTTCGCCACAAGTCACGGTTCCCTGCGACACCTTAGCACGCCCATCACGCCCATCCCGCCCATCCCGCCCACGCACTCTCCTTTCATCGCGCCCACAGTGAGCGTACATTCGACCCGCGAATATAATCTTTTCAACTCGCAAAAAATACACTAAATATTAGGTTTATGACCGACTTGTGTATAAACTCTAGCAGTCCATCTGATAATGTTTAACCCTTGAATATTCATTAATTATATCAATCCCTTATTCATTTCCTGACGATTATTCCTTTAACCACTTGATGTTCTCTTCCTTGACCTTCCGTCGCCTCATCGACCTTCCTCCTCTTCCTCGACCTTCCTCCTTTTCCTCGACCTTCTTCCTTTTCCTCGACCTTCCTCCTTTTCCTCGACCTTCCTCCTTTTCTTCGACCTTCTTCCTTTTCCTCGACCTTCCTCCTTTTCTTCGACCTTCCTCCCCTTCCTCGACCTTCCTCCCCTTCCTCGACCTTCCTCCCCTTCCTCGACCTTCCTCTTCTTCCTCGACCTCCCTCCTCTTAAATTCCAGAGGAGTGTCTTCGAGAACCGTAACAACAGATCAGCAGCGGTTCCGTGACCACGCTGTTGTCACGGCCGTCTTTCCCCTTGACAGCCTCCGCGCCACCGCACCGCCACCGCCAGCTGTTTGCGGATTGTGTAATTACCCCGGTATTAATTACCCGGTATTAGATGCTGTCACGCTCACACTACTCCCTCATACTCCCCTACACTCCCCTCACACACCCTTTATCTTCGCAGCGCGCCGCAAGAAGCCCATTAAAAATCCGATTCTTACCTGACGGAGGCGCCGACGGTTCTTCGGGCGTGACAGACGATAACCGTGTAATAGTTCTTTGAACACTGCCGGGGGGCGTGAGTGAGCTT
>NC_051414.1:38433688-38434157 GCF_015228065.2 Penaeus monodon
AATTAAGAGGCGTAAAAGGAGGGGGCGGGGAATGGGGGGATGAAGGTAATTAACCCCCCACCCCCACCCCACCCCGCCTAATGACGCCTCACTTCGCTCAACAATGGCCTGTTCTGCAACACGATTATTTCTTTGTCTCTCTCTTGCTTTTTTTCCCCCAAGTTTCTTCCCGATTACCTCCACCCCCCCCATCCCACCCCAACCCCTCTCGCCCCGCTAAAATCCCCCTCCCCCTCCCCCTCATCCTCTCCTCTATCCCAACCTCTTCCCCCCACTAAAATTCCCCCCATACCCCCTACCTCTGCCCCTATACCCCACTATCCCAACCCTCCTCCCCCTACCAGAACCCCCCCCCTACCCTCCTATCTCTGCCCCCTCCTCCCCCTACTAATAACCTATGCCCCTACACCCCACCATAGGAATGCGGGCAAGTCTACGGCGACGCTGAAGGGGTGACATACCGTCGGAA
>NC_051414.1:38434189-38434275 GCF_015228065.2 Penaeus monodon
TGTCTCCGTCGTCGCTACCGGGGCTAATCATAAACCGGTTCCATTTTTTTTTTCTACCGGTGTAAAGCATCATTTCTTGATGGTGT
>NC_051414.1:38434563-38435330 GCF_015228065.2 Penaeus monodon
GGGTCAAGTCGTCCTTCAAATTGAAAAAGACAGCTGGAGTATTAGCGTGCAGACCGCCGTGCATTGCCTCTCATTGCACACATGTGGTTCTGTCTCAGCTGCGAACAACTGCTTGCAATCGTGATCAAATTATGCAAATGAATACTAACTGACACTCCTAATTGATTTTCATTTTGCGTTCATCTCTCTTTCTATTCATCAATACTGAAATAAATAAAAAAAAAATAGAGAAATAGATCAATACATTAAACCTGAAAGACATTATAAAACAAAAAAAACAAAAAACAAAAAAAACATCTTTCTTTCTATGCATCAACACTGAAATAAAACCAAAAAAAAATCTTTCTTTCTATACATCAACACTGAAATAAATGATGAAATTAATTAAAGAAACATACTTTTCCTTCTATTCATCAACACTGAAATACACAATAAAATAAAAGAAATAAGCAAAGATGACAATTACTATGGTAAACAGGGGGAACAAAACGCAAGATGGGATAAATACGAAAGTGGAGACGAGAGACAAAAGAAATACCCAGTGCGTGTCTGAGAAGAAAGGGTGAACGTACAGAAGATAAAAAAAAAAACATTCTTTATCGACGGTGGTGATTAATAACAGGTTGATAATGATAATTTTTTATAACAGTCTGGTGATGAGAATAATCTTAAACATAACGTTATTCGGACAAATTCTACAACGTTATTCGGACAAATTCTACAACGTTATTCGGACAACACCAGTTTCCCCAAGTACCTTCACTTCG
>NC_051414.1:38435439-38435777 GCF_015228065.2 Penaeus monodon
AGTATCAAAATTACCATAGACGTTATGCGGTTGTCAAGAAGGTAAACAGCGCGAAATATAAGTATTGTGCGCATTCCTATTCCTTTTTGGTTAAATTTTAACGACAACGCGAAAGCATTTAGGTGACAAAAGGACTTTTTTTTCAACGAGCCTCTGAGCACGTCCAAAGGCGGAATGTGATCGAGACAGTGACGAAAAAAAAGGAAAAAGAGAGAGAGAGAAAAAAAAATAGTCGAAGTGGTCTGACCTTGGATCTGGGCGGTAATGGCGGCAAAGGTCAGAGCAGTGGAAATGTAGACAGACACCTCTTAGAATCACGCCCGCGCAGACACGCAACG
>NC_051414.1:38435811-38435915 GCF_015228065.2 Penaeus monodon
TTCGCTCTGCCTTCACTCTCTTTCTCTCTTTTCTTCTTTCTCACTCTCACCTCCTCGCTATTTTTCTGCTCTCTATCATTTTCTGTCTCTTTCTCCTTTTTCTC
>NC_051414.1:38436146-38436272 GCF_015228065.2 Penaeus monodon
ACATACACATTCCCACGCACGAGTTACCCCCTATCAACCCGCAACCCCCCCCCCCCCCCGTACGAGGGAAAGAGTTCTGCTCATCTGCACACCCATTTTTCTCGCTACGCCCACTGATGCTGTTGT
>NC_051414.1:38436294-38436414 GCF_015228065.2 Penaeus monodon
ATTAACCTTTCTAATAACAGTAAATCACCTCTAGGGACGTGTACATCCTTCCGCCTATTCGAGCTGTCATAATAAATGCGTTTCGTAATTGGATGCGATGAATCCGTCTGCAGCAAAAGA
>NC_051414.1:38436637-38437323 GCF_015228065.2 Penaeus monodon
CATGACAAACACCTCAACAAACACAATCTACATTCCAGAGAAACCAGCATCTCCATCATAAAAAAAAAAACATAAGCCTCGCGATCTGCATTAACACGACCCTGCATATGACGTCTCCCGGGACACAAAGCGACCAAATAAATTCAAATTCACGTGTGACATCCCTTATAATCCTCTGCAATCGGCGTCACTGAAAAAGAGGCCCAAGACAGGACAAAAAAAAAACGACCCGCTTCGCCGACCTCTGAAATCCGCACTCAATTTCATACTTAGGATTCGAAATGGCACTTGAATCCGCACTCTAACTCAAATTCGTACTTAAATCAGCACTGAAACCCGCACTCCAAATCCGCACTCAGATCTACATTCAACTCGTACTCCATGCGCACACAAACCGTGAAACCCGCACTCAAATCTGTACTCAAATTATCATTCAAACCCACACTCAGTTCGCACTCAAACCCGCCCTGAAACCCGCACACAAATCCGCGCCCAATTCTCACTCAATCCCGCACTTAATTCTCACGCATACCCGCCCTGAAACCCGCCTTGAAACCCGCACTGAAACCCGCACTCTCCGTAGCACCCCCTCCTTTCTTTCGATTAGCCGCCCGACCAGTTGTTGTCTGGGTAATTCATTCTCGTTAGATCTTCTCTTGTTTTCGTGGGAGAATAAAGGTTGCAGG
>NC_051414.1:38437520-38438321 GCF_015228065.2 Penaeus monodon
ATGACAAGACTCGAGGGCGCAGACACTCGAAGAAACCCGAGGATGCATATAAAACCAAGGGAGCGAGTGGGCGTCTGGACAATCCGATTCCTCGGCATCTGTACCCGGAGAGCTGACCGCGTGATCCTACTCACACAACTTCAACAGGTCTCCACATATCTCTCCAGGTCCCAACAGGTCTCTATAGGTTTTTAGAGGTTTCTACAAGTCCCCACAGGTCACCGTAAGTCTCCACAGATCTCGCGGGTTATTTAAATAATAACCACAAGACTTTAAAGTTTCCCCAGGTCTCTACAGGTTTCTGCAAGTCTTTTGAGATCTCTAAAAATTCCCACAGGTCACCACAACTCTCCATAAGTCTTAAGCTGTTTGAATAAAAGAAAAACACAAGACTCTATAGGTCTCCAGCGGTTTCTGTGAGTCCCCATAGGTTTCCATAGGCTTCCAAAGATAACCATTTGTCTCTTCAAAAGTCCCCTCGAGTCCCATAGGTCTCCTCAGCTCACGGGACTCCACACCTAACCACACGGCTCCACTTAGGGACTTGGGGCCAGTAATGTGTACGACTGAGACCAACGAAGCATGGTAACTGTGTGAATCTTTAACATACTGCGATTTGTGTTGTCAACATTTTCTTTATTGCGTTTCTTTCGAGTCTGATTGCTCGATGAAGAATGGGAAAAAGTGAATATATACTTATATAACGTAAGAATGACAAAAGTAATATAAAGGAACAAATAAAGAGATAGGCGAATACAAAAGAGATATAGGTTAAATACTCACACACCTAACTCCATTTCT
>NC_051414.1:38438522-38438679 GCF_015228065.2 Penaeus monodon
GTAGCTTATAGACACTTGCATATACACCCTACAAGAATAAGCCCATAAACCTACCACTCCACAACCTGTCACCCCCCCCACAACTACCCCCAAACCCCTACCCACAGACCCCCCCTAACCCCCCCCCCACACACACACCCTCCACCTCCTACCGACA
>NC_051414.1:38438715-38438878 GCF_015228065.2 Penaeus monodon
TAATCCGTGATCCATGTTCGATAATGCGGAGTCTGACCCGTGGCGCTGATCCTTGCGTAAAATGGGGGGGGGGGAGGTCGGACCCTCGTCCAGATATGGTCGTCGCCATTCGCCAGGGGGAGGGGGAGGGGGAGGGAAGGAAGGGCGTAAAATCGGGAAATCA
>NC_051414.1:38439293-38439402 GCF_015228065.2 Penaeus monodon
TTAAGTAATATAAGATTATGTCGAGAATAATCCTAAGTAGGGCTTATTCTTCTTTGACAGACGTACGGGGAGGCCTAACCAAAATCCGACCGAGTTCGAAAAAGCGAAC
>NC_051414.1:38439701-38439819 GCF_015228065.2 Penaeus monodon
GAAGAGCACAGCAAACCCTTCACTTCCGGGCCCCGAGCCGCCCAAACGAAGCAGTCAAGAACCCAAGAAGCGAGTAACGAAAGAGCGGCCGCCAGTCACGCCCTCTTTGCACAACAAA
>NC_051414.1:38439849-38440726 GCF_015228065.2 Penaeus monodon
CCCATTGCCCTCGCCTCGTGCCATCAGCCCACGGCCCGAGTGTCTTTAATTGCGGTGTTTAATTGTCTTGATCAAACCTTACTGTCACGTGACTCTCCTGTCTGAGTGAGCAGGAATCCTTACCGGTGCGAGACACGCCCACGAGTTCTAGTGACCTCCCCCCCTTCCCCTCACCCTCACTCCCTAGTAGTACCCCAATCCGCTTTTATCACTCCCCCAACTCCCTAGTAGGAACCCCAACCCCCTTGAATCACCCTCCCCCCCTCCCCCTCACTCCCTAGTAGTAACCCCAACCCCCTTGCATTACCTTCCCCTCACTAGGAGTACCCTCTCACCGCCCCCTTTCTAATATTACCCCCTAACTAGTACTAGCCACCCCAAAAATCACCCTAGTTACAACACCCTTGCAACGCACACTTAGGATCATCCCTGCATCCTAGTATCCCCCTTCTCCCTAGCTCCTTTCGCATTAGCCTCCTCACCTCCCTCCCCTCTCCTTTGCATCACCCTAGGCGGCTAATATCGCATTCCCCTGTCCCCTTAAAGGTACCCTAACCCCTAAAAGTACCCTAATCCCTTATGGATCACCCTCTCACTTACATTGCCAATCCCCTTAAACGTACACGTCCATCTTCATAATACAATTTCCCTCTGAAATGTTATTCGAATATACATTTTTTTCTAGAAGTAATGTATCATGGTATTTTTTCGCTGTACAAGTTACCTAAATACACATTTTTTCGTCTTATAAAGTACTCGAATACACATTTTTTAGAAGTAATGTATCCTCAAAATCGCCTTTTATCAACAAATTACTTACTCGACTAAAGAACAAAAAAAAAATCTACCGTTTTCGAAGATAGCATCGCAACACCTC
>NC_051414.1:38440754-38440931 GCF_015228065.2 Penaeus monodon
GGATCAAGAATAGAAACAAACTACGTCACATTCTTATCAGCGTTTGGGTGCGTCCAATACCACGGTAATAACCCCCATCTATACAACGCATTCCCGTTACACACCCTGAGAATACACTCGCTCCTACACTCCACGACGACCCTTCATGACGACTCTTCTGCTATTTAACGTTGCTCC
>NC_051414.1:38441388-38441504 GCF_015228065.2 Penaeus monodon
AACCCGCGACCTCTGTTTCTTTCCTTCTGTCTCTAGCCTCGCTTCGCCCTCAAGGAAGTCTCCCTTTTACCTTAATCCTCACCTGTAAGGTAAGAGCATTATCTTCCCCCGGCTTT
>NC_051414.1:38442080-38442452 GCF_015228065.2 Penaeus monodon
ACACAGCTCTCCAGCCCTGTTGTTGACATTTCCCTCCGCCCCCCCCCCCCCCGTGCCCCACGCCCATTCCCTCGCCTTGATTAAGCCCGCCCTTGTTTTAACGTGTGCTGTCAGACGATCCATTTTCGAACGAGGGGGGAGGAGGGGGGGAGAGGGGTTTGAATTAATGATCTAAAAATATATACGGACCTTATTTACATGTATTTTATTTTCCTTGTTTTTTTTTTATGTATGAGAAAAATATGGAATAAATGTATGCTAATTTCGTTTATTTCCTTTAACATTCATTTTATTATTTGAGGGTTAAACTTGCATCTCCTTAAAACCTATCATATATACCCTCAATGTTAGTATTCCAGTGAACTTCTGGAT
>NC_051414.1:38442654-38442809 GCF_015228065.2 Penaeus monodon
CTACCTAACTGGTCACGTTACCTGTGGCCAGCTGGCGACGGCGTACCTGAAGGAGGTGAGTAAACGTTGGGGAAGGGGGTAGTGTGGGGGGAGGGGGGGTTAACCAGCATCATGACCGCAACGCAGCCTGTTCGAACGTTTGTGTCTCACGGGGG
>NC_051414.1:38443233-38443781 GCF_015228065.2 Penaeus monodon
CAGGTCGGCATGCATAAGTAGGCCTGCAATCAAGTAATTCAATTTACCAATGCAACGAACGGTGAAGTGTGGACGAACTCGTGTTCTTAAGCAGAAACGTGATTACTTGTGTTTAAAAAGAAGGGGGAGAAGGGAAAGGGGGAGAGGAGGGGAGCGGCAGAGAGAATAATCACGTGTGTTTGACTTACCCAGCCCCCTCCCCTACCCTCCCTCCCCTAGCAACCCCTCCTTCTCCTCCCCATCCCTCCCTAGTTTATTCCTACCCACCCCCCTCCATCCTACTCCTACCCAACCCATTCCTACTCCTGCCCAGCAACCCCTCCTTCCCCTCCCCATAACCTCACCCTAAGCCTCCCCATCCCTCAACACCCTCCCCCTCTGCCCACCCCCACCAAGGCCCTTAACCGCTCTTCAGGCCACACGAGACACGGGCTTATTCCAGCGCCCTCAAACCCCTTAAAAGAAGATCAGGCTTTGTTGATACACCGCGCAAACACCGGGCTTCGATCAGTAGCATGAACGCTATTCACGAAGTCACACGTTTAAGA
>NC_051414.1:38443826-38443916 GCF_015228065.2 Penaeus monodon
ACTTATTTTCTAATCTAGGTTTTATGTTTCGAGGAAGAGGCGTGAAGGAGACTGAATATCATCACAGTAAAATGTATATACGTGTGTGTG
>NC_051414.1:38444195-38444929 GCF_015228065.2 Penaeus monodon
ATCATATTTTTACATTCGTAGTTTTTTTTACATTTGTCGCCAAGGACACTGTTCATGTAGGCCTATGCTTTCAGTTTCGTGTTTCATCCTCAGGCTCTGCTTCATCATCGGGTTTCATAAATCGCATTTCGGGATCCGGATCACGAGCTTCGGATTTTGGCTTTCGTAATCTGGGTTTCGTTTCCTTCAAATTTTGGGTTTCGTGCTTTGGACTCGGCCATCGGGTTTCGGATCCCGTGCTTCGGGCCTCAGGCTTCGTGCTTCAGGGTTCGTCCTTAAGGGTTCATGTTTCAGACTTTGTGCTTCGGGATTCGTACTTCAAGCTTCATGTTTCAGGCAAAGTGCTTCAGGTTACGTACTTCAAGCTTCATGTTTCATGCCTTGTGCTTCGGGATTCGTACTTCAAGCTTCATGTTTCAGGCATAGTGCTTCAGGTTCCGTACTTCAAGCTTCATGTTTCATGCCTTGTGCTTCGGGATTCGTACTTCAAGCTTCAAGTTTCATGCCTTGTGCTTCAGGATTCGTACTTCAAGCTTCATGTTTCATGCCTTGTGCTTCGGGATTCGTACTTCAAGCTTCATGTTTCAGGCAAAGTGCTTCAGGATTCGTACTTCAAGCTTCATGTTTCAGGCAAAGTGCTTCAGGCTCCGAGCGCGCGACCGAACCCGAGCTTCCCTTCCGCTGTCTCCCAACCGCGCTTCTCTCTCCGTCTCCTAGACCTCCATCGCTGCCGC
>NC_051414.1:38445010-38445383 GCF_015228065.2 Penaeus monodon
ACGAATTACGGCCCCTTAATTAGCGACGAACAGGTGATTGCTACGGCGCTTACCGTTACGGCGTGGCGTTACACCGCTACATGACGGTAAATCACACTGACACGTGACACCGTCTGCCCTGCACGTCACGGAGACTCAGCGTACAGCATACACGACATACACACTTCAACAAGCACAAGCACACTTCTATAGACGTCGTTGTAAATAAATACTGTGTAACAGGCTGATTAAATGTCAAGTATTGAGATTGGGTTTGTTGACTGAATTAACACATGGCTGACTGGTGACTAAGCCAAGGCATCTGAGTCGGTTATTTATAAGGCATTCGGTTTTTTATGTCTTCAGGTCTGTGTACCGTTATTATACACAAGGA
>NC_051414.1:38445590-38445932 GCF_015228065.2 Penaeus monodon
AGGCCAACAGAAAATTCGTCACCTCTGAGTTGACGAAAAAAGGAAAAAAAATCCACGGAAGTCAACACGTCAAACAAACCCTCACCACACCAAATATTCAACCCAATTATTTTTGTGAAATATTATCGTCTCGCATGCTGTCGCTGCATAGTTTCCACGTGGCCAAGACGACCGAAAGCTCAGTATCTCATTTTCTCTTTTTTTTTCTTTCTCTTTTTCTCTCATAAGTCAGTGAAAATATTCAATATCGAATTGTAGGTCAGAATTATTTTCCCGGTCTGACTAAGGGTCACTATTTCCGTGCATAGATAAATAAACATAAGTTTACATTTTATACAAGGA
>NC_051414.1:38446201-38446344 GCF_015228065.2 Penaeus monodon
ATGATGCGCCTGCGCCCAAGATCACACGCCCGATCACCAAGACTCATGGGCGTGGGCTGAGAAGCCTAAGAAAAAAGTGGTGAATCGGCTGATCAAACGACCTCTAGCATGGGCGCTTGGACAGGGTATTGCTTCACACAGCA
>NC_051414.1:38446566-38447149 GCF_015228065.2 Penaeus monodon
TTCTACCAGCTCCCTCTTCCCCTTACCTCTACCACCTCCGTCTCTCCTCTCCCCTTCCTCTACCACCTCCTCCCTTCTTCCCCTCTCCTTACCTCACCCTCCCTACTTCTCGACCTACCCACTACCCTCCTCTTCCCCACACCACCCCTTCCCCTTCCCTTACCTCCTCCCCTTCCCCCTAGCACCTCCCCTCTATCTAACCTTGCAACTGCTGCATCCGAATCGCCAGAATAACTAGAAGAGAGTTATTCGAAGTCCAAGGCATTGAAACGATGACGAGGCGCTTCCCCAGTTTCCTTTGCAATTGCAATGCACGACGGAGCGAGATTTGATTGATTGGTCTTAAAGAATGTAGGTTTTTTTAATCGAGGAATGATCAACCCGGTCATACTAGATTATAACCATAATGAATTTCAGTTGCTGCAGTATAACGTCATTCGATATAATCAAAATGACTCAAATTACACATACCTAGTAGCACACAGTTAGTCATATTTTTGAAAGTTGAACTCAATCCTTGTACACAGCAAATACTCCACTCTCCTTGTATCACATCACATCATTCCTACGACTGTCATGACGC
>NC_051414.1:38447303-38447687 GCF_015228065.2 Penaeus monodon
TTATAAACCCCGCACGCCTCTCGCGCAGTGAGGTCCAGCCAACCCCCGCCCACACGGCCGCTGCGTCGAGGAGAGTGGGAGGAAACCCCCGTTATGTAAGGACTTGCAAGATGGATCACACCTAGAAACCCTCAGCTGCCTAGAAACGATTTAGAGAAGCTTGTGTGGACAGGGGAGATGAGGATAAAATGGTGGATAAGAGAAAGGGCAAAGAAACTTATATATGGGGAAGGTGAAGATAAAATCGTGGGTGAAGGTGGGTGAAAGAAGGGGAAGATGAGGATAAAATCGTGGATAAGAGAAAGGGTAAAGAAACTTTTATATAGGAAAGAGTTAAAGAAGCTTATATATGGGTGGGATGATGATGAGAAAAGAGTGGGGATT
>NC_051414.1:38447915-38448021 GCF_015228065.2 Penaeus monodon
TTTGCATAGATGGGGGTAAGGGAAAACCGATAAAGATGTGTTTATTCCCACGTATTTTATCAAACGTGGGAATAAACATCTTAAGCCTAAAAAACACTACTCATTT
>NC_051414.1:38448164-38449047 GCF_015228065.2 Penaeus monodon
GCGAAGAATGTATAGGAGGACAAAACGGAGAATAAACATAAAAAAGGAAAACAATGTAGACGGACCAAAGCAAAAGAAGAAAAGAAAGACTCGCCGTAAAGGGAGAAAGCAAAGAGGGGAAGACAACTACAAAAAAGACGTAGAGGGAGAAGGCAAATGAGGAAAAAAAAGAATAATGGACATAAAGAAAGACAACAAAGGAGGGAAAAGCGGCAAAAGGTATAGGGAAAAGGGCAAAAGGTAATGAAGAGAACAAAGACGTCGAGGAAGAAAGAGAAACAGACGTAAAGGACGAAGGAAAAGGAGGAAGAAAAATATCAGGAGAAGAGAGAAAATATCTAGAAGGAAAGAGAAGACTACACGTAAGGGAAGAAAGCAGAGAACAAAAGAAAATAAGCCATAAAGGAAGAAGTCGAAAGAAAAAGCAAAACACCCAAGAAAGACAAGAGAAGAAGAGAAGGAGGAAGATGAAAAAGAAAAAAAGAAGAGGAAGAAGAAGAAGAAGAAGAGGACGAGGAAGATGAAGAAAAAGAAGAGAAAAAAGAAAAGCAAAACGAACAGAAAACAACAAAAAAAAATAAGAAAAACATAAAGAAGAAATAACAAAAACCACAAGAACAACGAAAAAGCACAAAAAAGCAATAACCCAAAAGGCGCTCCGCAAGCAGGAACATCCAGTGCCTCACATCACGCAGAGCACATCTCTCCCACACCTCATTCTGCTCGGTCACCTCACTCCACATCACCTCCTGACGCGCCGTAGATAACATTCCATCAGGCTGTGGCGCTGGTGGCTACAAGAGGAAAGCCTACAGTGCTTCCTGTATTTTTTTTTATCGTAGGTGTGTGTGAAGGGGGAGGGGGGATGGGGAGAGGAGGGGGT
>NC_051414.1:38449337-38449545 GCF_015228065.2 Penaeus monodon
TATCGCACTGCAATTGCCCACGAAGTGAGTGGGCGTGAGTACACTTACCCTTCGCCCATTTCAGTTAGCGCCCGTTAACTTCCATCTATCATTCCCTTCATCCATCCACTTTGCAATTTCCACTCACTCACGCCCACGGAAGTTCCTCGGAGCATCTCCAGAACACAAGATCAATCTTCCTCCTTATTTATTTCATGCAATTGTCACT
>NC_051414.1:38449848-38450575 GCF_015228065.2 Penaeus monodon
ATTCACGCTGTTCTCTTCGTCTCAAATACCTCCAACGTTTATTCGGATTTCTCTTTCCCTTTACCAATTTCAACCTAAATCCCACTCGCATGCATATAAGTAGATTCCATCGCCGGTCTGATATTATCCACTTGCTCCCTCTATCCACTATTTATAATCCACTCTACTCCACCAAATCCGGCCAAAAAAATCATTCCACATCTTCCGTTGCGATAACTTTGTCAAAAAAATAAATATAAAATTACAAATTAAAAGACATAAACAGTGTTAAACAAAAAAATAAATTACAAAATAAAAGAGGTAAATAAAAATCACGCCTTATATTCCACCCCTACCTCTACCTCCTCCCTTAAACCCCTCCCCTTCACTACCCTTATCTCTTCTCCCTTCATAGCTACCGAAATCCCACAACCCCCTCTACCCCACAGTTACCTTCCCCCACCACTCCCTCCCTTCCCCTACCCTTCTCCCCAACTTTCCAAACCCCCAACTATTTCTCCCCACCATCCCACCATACGTCTATCATTCACTCCCATAGCCTTCCTCATTCCCCATTTCCTTCCTCATAACCCCCCCCCCCCATAAATTTAACAACACCCCCTTACTCCTACCCCCTCTTTCTACGCCACCCAGGTCACGTGACAGAGACCTTTGCCCTGACACCTTGGAAGAAGGAAAGCCGCTGGTGTTTACTCTCTTGTAAGGTTTCCACGCACGGTGCTAAATC
>NC_051414.1:38450882-38451118 GCF_015228065.2 Penaeus monodon
GTGTCTAAAACCGGAAGACCGCTCCGTGAGTCTTTCGCTGAGTCTTAGTCAAGAACGTCCTCTTGCCTTTTTGTTTTTCTTACGACGTGGTTCCTCGTTCTGCTTAAAAAAAAGAGCAAGAGCTTTCCTGGACTCCAACCTCATCCGTAAATCCCAATTTCTTTCTTTCTTTGTTGTTTGTCATAGAAATAGAAAATATAAAGTTCCACGATTCAAACACCATTCGTAAAATCCTA
>NC_051414.1:38451143-38451251 GCF_015228065.2 Penaeus monodon
CAATACAAGAGTTTCCAAGATTCAAAAACCATCTCTAAAATCCTAATGTGTTTGTTTGTTTGTTTAAAATAAAGTTTCCTAGATTCCAAAAACGCTCATAAACCCCAG
>NC_051414.1:38451346-38452445 GCF_015228065.2 Penaeus monodon
GCAAAATAAAACTACGTCGTATGTTATTTGGGTTCAGTCGAATGTTCAACCACAACATGACTCGTAATTAGTGCCAGCGTCAAGGTTAACGGAGGATTATTGTGTGTTCCCAAATTAGCCTTTTTATTCTAAGTTTTACCTTCTATTTTTATTTTGTTTTGTCTTTTATGCTTGTGTCCATGGATCGTGAACACTTTATCAGCTTTCACATTCTTTAGAAGAAAAAAAATTGTATGAAATCGTATTTTCTGTCTGCCACAATGAACCAATTCATTATGTAACTTACAATACGTCAAGCATTACGTGCTATGTCACCTTCTCATGTCCCGCTTGGCACCCTTCCTATCCGTGGCATCGTGACCATGCATCGCCGCAAACACTCTAACAACCAACAAACAAACTCCCGATTCCTCTTATACAAGCACACACCAAGAATAAACTTACATTCACAAACAATTCCTCATAAACAAGGACTCATCACGAGCAAACTGACACGCACACAAACAACTCCAGATTTCAAAGAACAAGCACACTCCCGATTCCTCACAAACAAACAGGCAATGAAAGCTAATTCACGCACACAAACCACTCCCGATTCCTCACAAACAAGCACTCATTACGAACAAGCTGCCACGCCCACTAACCATTCCCGATTCCTCACAAACAACCTAGATCAAAGTGTCGTGTTTCTTTGCATGTTCTCCCAAGACCGAACTACTTCCTTCCTTCCATGCACCATTTAAAACACGCACATCATCATCCCGAAACAACGCTCCAACTAGAAACGGTTCTCCTTTATAATAAGTAAAGAAAAAATATAATAACCCACAGGGAATAATAATAAAAAATGAAAACGAAATCACAGCGCAAGACAGAAGAAAGGAAACACGGTTTTACGCCCAGATTGAACCTTAGAACCTCCTTCAGACATTTTCCTCGAGGTTCGAAGTGTTCCTTCTTTTTCCCTTGGCGTAGCGGTGTCCCACATCGTGTCGTGGGGGGAGGGAGGGGGGAGATGGAGGTTCCCAAGCCACTTAATCAACACCAGCGTCGTGTCAAAGGTACTTCTGATTAATATTCTTTAGAGAATCCAACTCTG
>NC_051414.1:38452557-38452857 GCF_015228065.2 Penaeus monodon
CTCTTTCCCTCCACCCCCTCCTCCATTTATCATATCTCATTTCGCTGTTTCTTAAGACACTTTTTAAAAAATCCGCAACTGACAAAAATTCACACGACAAATTTCCAGCCCTCACCATGTCGCACTACCAAAGGGTGTCACACGTTACGGGGTGAACGAAAGAACAGGTACTTATCACCCTAGTCGGCGCCGTAACCACAGTAAGTAAAGTTTTAGACAACGAGAGAGAAAAGTCGCAGCAGACTGGACGAGGGAATATTCGCTCATAAATACTGCTGGTGTTAAGGAGGCGCAGGAATT
>NC_051414.1:38453141-38453215 GCF_015228065.2 Penaeus monodon
TGCATGAAAGCACGAGCCATACTTGTCAAGACGCCTTACCCAGAACTTACAAGACATAGTTTAAAACACTCCAA
>NC_051414.1:38453259-38454113 GCF_015228065.2 Penaeus monodon
GAACGTCATTCATACAGATGCGTAAAAATCCAAAATTCCAGAATATAGATAATCCTAAATTTTATCCAAAAACAAATACAAGAAGATTCAAGAAGCGCGTTGCATGTAGTTATGAGAATATATAAAAAATCTTAAACGGATCATGGTTCTTTGATAATGCGGGCGAAGATACTCAATATCCACTTGAGATGTGAAGTTCTACGTGCAAGAACACCCCTGGCAATAACAAAAACGATCTTCCCCAATTTTTGGGGGGTAATTAAGGACCTCTGGAGATCGTATTTCTAAAAAGCCTTCAGCGTCCAAAATGTTATTCTAAGTGTGTTTAAATATATTGATGCAGAATCGTTGAGATATGTGGAGGAAGACTACAATCAAAAATTGCATGTGGTGTAATTATTATCCCTTTTTTGACGGCAGTGTGATGAAGGTCTATATCACTACACCTAATGATGCATAATACATAAAATATAACTTACCTGTTGATAAAATGCAGAATAACCAGCGTTGACTTAAAATCCGACAAACTCCCTCCCTTAGAGAGTATATCCAACACACAAGCGTCTTCAACAAGTGTCAAAAGTAACTTAACGAGAACTTGACAGCAAAGCCAAGTTACGCACTCACGGTAAAGTAAAACAGCAACCAAAAGTTAAACACCGATCATTCATTAAAAAAAAATGAATGAATGAATCGAACAAACCTCATTAACAATAACAACCGAAAACGACGTATCCTTCCGGGGAATAAGAAGGAAATACTTCGGTTTCATTTACCGGGCGCGCGAGAGAGGTCGACGCGCGTGCTCACTCGACACGAGACAGAGATCAACTGAGCGCATGTGTTCCGCGTGT
>NC_051414.1:38454136-38454571 GCF_015228065.2 Penaeus monodon
GGCGCCCAGGCAGAGGCAACGGCAGGGCGCGGGCGGCCGGGTCACGCTGCCGTCTTGGGTGGGGGGTGGTGGATGTGTTGGTGGGGTTGAGGGTTGGGTGGGGAGGGGGTTAGGGGGTTGGGTGGAAGGGGGTGGGGGGGTTGGGTGGATGTGGAGGATAGGGGAGGGTGTTAGTGGGGTTGTGTTTGGTGGAAGGGGGTGGGGGTTTGGTGGTAGGGGATGGGGGTTACGGGTGGATGTGGATGGGGGTTGGATGCATGTGGGCAAGGGTCGATTGGAAGGGGGAGCTGAGTGGATGGAGGAGGGGGTGGAAGTGGGGGTTGGAAGGGATGGTGGTGTGGGCATACTGAGGTGGTGGGGTAAAGTGTAGGAATTATAATGAGGTGGAAGTGGCTGGTGGTCGTTGAGACTATAAAGGGGTGGAGTGGATGGCAA
>NC_051414.1:38454635-38454753 GCF_015228065.2 Penaeus monodon
TTTATAGTGGAAGTAGTAGTTGAGAGGAATGGGGGGGGTAGTTAGGAAGGGTATAGGGTTATTTGCCTAATGGGGGAAGGAGGGGGGGGGGATATGTTGGGTGTTGTTTCGTGAGCGA
>NC_051414.1:38454788-38455543 GCF_015228065.2 Penaeus monodon
CATGACCTCTTCACAGGTAGAGGAGACAGAAATTGACTCCGTTGCAGTTAATGAGGTCAATATGTTGCAAATGTATGCCCTTATTTGCATATTCATTAGAGTACACAACAATGGATTTAAATACAGTGAGATACTTCCGAATATTTTTCATTTTTGACATTTTTGCTCGCTTATACCAAAATAATGTATACCACATTATCTGAGTGAGCTACTTGCGAAATTCAGAGACTGAAAACAGATTTTTTCTGAAACTCAGAAAAGTTACTTTGGGATATAACTTTTTCTAAGCCTCGAGAAATATCAGAATTTGCACACACAAAAAAAATTCAGCTTAATTTCTACGAATAAAAACAGAGACGCATAGAAATGTTACAAGAAGAATACCACTAAAAAATCTTATGATATCTATAAAAAACAATATAATACCCCCTTTAATGATAAAAATATCACAAGCCAGGTGTTCAGACAGCGAGTCTGTCTATCAACGAAGCGGTAAATTAAGAATGTCGACCTTGTTTAGCACGACGCCCAAAAATCGACAACCTTAAAGAATCAAAGACATGAGAGTAGGATTCGACAGACAAAAGGCTGAGGCAGGAACAAAGCCTCGTTCGGCAGCCATCGCTAACCACACACTCAACCACAGCATCCGGGATTGAAATGCAGGTGGAGGATATGCACCACGCAGTAGTTGAGAATACTTTAGTTTGGCGTCGAATATTTTTCGTTTTCTGTTTTACTGTGTCTCTCGCTTC
>NC_051414.1:38455794-38456866 GCF_015228065.2 Penaeus monodon
CAACTACCACACTATTTCCTGTTAATGTGCCATTACCGCTTGAAAGTCCTGATTTTTGCTATTAGTGTTCACAGGGGTCCATTTCTTATTGTAGCTATGTACTTAAGAATTATCAAGAAATTCAGACAATTTGTAAGGCTTTTCAGTTGGAATTTGCAGCCATTCAGAACAATCTGTATGGTTATTTCAACAGAATTCAAAGAATTATTCAGAAAGAATTGCAACTATTCGAACTAGAAATGCAGTTATTCGTAAAAAAAAATTCATTCATTCAAACAAAATACGCTTTTAATTCTATCAGAATCAGCAGACTTTAACGGGGAATCAAGCGCCTATTACATCGGATCAGAGACACTTTATACGAGTCTCAAGAGTATGGTTACGGCAAGTTGTGGTCGGTTGATAAAAAAAGGGATATCAGATTCCCTACAGTACGAAGAGTGGCGTATCTCTATCAGCTGTTACTGGTGCATCACTCTCTCTAAAATTCCGTTGTGTGAGATCGCGAACTAGAGAATTTAGTGTAAGCAGAAAACAATGATAAGCGAAAGAAAGGAAGGAATAGGAAAATCTCATTGATGATTCGAAACTGTTAGTGTTGTATCATATGTACTACATAATACAAATGTACGAATGTTAAGTACTCTTCGTAAATATTTTGTTTATATACTTTTTCTTAATCCAAGATCCCTAATTTTGTTTATACCATTTTCTTAATCCAACACCCAGTATTGTGTTGACACCATTAACCGAATCAAAGACCCATTATTTTGATTATACAATTATCTCATTTCTCACATAGATTGCTATTATCTCTCACTCGTAAATATATATGTTTTTTTCAATCTATTCCCCGTCAGCCATGTATTATTTTGTTTATAGTATGCCCTGACTCCATATTCTCAACCCCAGACCAATCGTTCTGAATTGAAAGTCGCGAAACAGGAGGAAATAATAGTGAAAACTCCTAGAGATTTCCATCATATTTCAGAGAACGCTAAATGCATATGATAAAGATATGAAGGAATAAAGGGTCCCTGAGATGATTTTCCTGTCCTAGGGGTCGTCAGTT
>NC_051414.1:38457192-38457398 GCF_015228065.2 Penaeus monodon
GTGTGTGTTCTGGGTCGCGTCCGGAAAAAAGTTGAGTAACAGTGCCATAGGGACATTTATCACTGTTCATGGCGATGGTTATTCGACCTCTACATGACTTTACAGTGACTCTCAGCAAGCGGAGTGTCGACCGAGCCAGACGACCTGGAGGTGTGAGGTCAGCAGTGACTGACAAAGTAACAGACCGATAAAAGTTACTCAGCGAA
>NC_051414.1:38457613-38457890 GCF_015228065.2 Penaeus monodon
TCTTTGATCTAGATAACAAAGGGAAAGGTGATTCTGGTACAGTAAGGTGTTGCTGAGATGAGGCTGTGATGCGGTGGAGCGAGGTATGGTGAGGGAAAACGAGGTATGGTGTTGTCTGCGGGAGACTATAGGTGAAGGCAACAGTTTGATTGTGACGATCATTTATAAAGATAAGTTTAGTACGGATCGGACTGTGTATATGGGAGGCAAAATAGAATATATTACCAAGCAGGATATATAAGGTGACTAACATAAGACGACAGAAAGAAACATTAAG
>NC_051414.1:38458061-38458332 GCF_015228065.2 Penaeus monodon
GCTACATGGCAGACAGCAGTAACAGACGCAACGAACCAGAGACACGCAACATAACGAAGGGCAGCTGAACGGGGGTCACGTGGGATCAGCTCTTTGGTCAGAGGGTCAAGTGGCAGTTCAAGGAGGCACTGGGGCCGAGGTATAACGTCGCTTATAATGACGGTGGAATTATCACGACAATTATATAAATCATGTGTTTATGTAATAGGCACTTCAGTTTCCATTTTTATCGCGTGTGAGTGTATACAAGTTCAACGTGCTTATGTTAGTG
>NC_051414.1:38458767-38458989 GCF_015228065.2 Penaeus monodon
GTGTCATTCCAAAATCAAGATGAGTTACGAGCTTGCAATATATTCATGCATTTTATTTGCTCTAATACAGAACAGCCAGTGTTGGTATATAAATCCCAAGTACATTTTCACTTTCATCGTTTTTTTTTTTTTGCGATGAGATGATTAATCTTCTTATCTAATAAAAGAGTCGTCAAGGCAAGATTGTGTACTATGTAGGTTGGATGAAGCTGCAAAGACGTA
>NC_051414.1:38460140-38460394 GCF_015228065.2 Penaeus monodon
CATACATATGTTTTGGTAACTAATATATAATCATCAAAAAAGTTCAAACACTCATACTAATTAAAAAAACACATATTGCGTAATTTGGATTATCATAAAAGCCCACCTAAAAATAGCAACTGATATGCAAATAAACTGGAGCTTCCTGGAACACAAAGCACGATTACAAAGTTTTGTTTTATTCATTTGTTTCATTGATTTCATGGTAGGATAGTTTCGTGTTTCATTCAAACTTCAAAGTTCACGCTTTCAGA
>NC_051414.1:38460564-38462077 GCF_015228065.2 Penaeus monodon
CACTTAATACTTACAAAACTTTTGTCCTACGTAGCTCTCTCATTCTACTTTCCATGTATTTTTGTCATTATTATTTCTTCAAGCATACACAGTCTTGCTGCATAATAGATTAACCGTTCTGACTTGTCTTGAAATAACCGTTATTCTAGAATATCCGCCATCTACTGTAGGGATATAACTGTCATACTAAGTTATTAAAAGATGTAAAAGACTAAAGAGGTGCTCCCAGTTTCCATTATATAAGTGAATTCCGAATAGGGGCTTCACACATCAAAAAAATATATTATGGGCCAGCGTGGTAGGATACAGCTCCATTTTCTCCTTATTTCTTCAATCCATAGTGTCCGTCAAAAGACCATGTGGCGAAATTATTTCAACAAAGTCGAAAAAATTGGCTGCGGATGGCACAAGACCGGCAATGGTGGCGCAGACTGGGAGGCCTATGTCCAACCACAGACTTTTCAAGGCTGTTAGAAGAAAAATGAGAAGTGCTCAAAGACTATTCAGCGCTGAAGAAAAATGAGAAGTATTCAAAGATTGTTCTGCGCATTCGGGATTCTTTTAGCGTCGACTCATGCTACGGCAGAAAGAGAGGTGCAAAGATAAAGACCCGGATCTTGTACTCATTCTCGCCACAGTATATCATTCTAAACGTTGCATGAGAAAGTAATTCACGGTAAGGAGGTTCTGATTTACGTTCTGGCGCGAAAATATCCTCGGCGCAACACTAACGTAAAAATTCACGGTGTAAGTAATGGAAACTCAACAAGCACCAACGGAGAAAAAAGGGAGAATGTTCCACTGAGGTGTTGCACCAGAATTAAAGCATATTTTAATATTATACTTGAATGATTGAAATAGAAAGTAACATTGTTAAAAACAAAGGAATTCTATGGTGTGAATAATCAAAAGAGGACATATTTAACTTGGCTGGCACTCTCGGGGAGATAAGAATAGTATAACATATTCGTTCTACATGGAATGTGTAATTAACAAGTCATTAACATGTACTGCATTCCCTTCTATCAGCTGATATACAACTGATCCCTTAAACTCAACTATTCTGAACATCAGGCAACATAATAACATTACGCAATGGGCAAGAAATAAAGCTCTCAGTGAAATAATACAATTCCTCCATCATACTACAAAACTACAATAAAAGGAACATTTACTACTAAATACAACACGTTTACAAAAGCCCTTCAATGTATACCATAGTCACTGGTTATAAAAAAAAATTTAAGAGCCAGGTCATGTCCTCGTGGATATGCGTGTCGGCTGTACGTGGCTAAGCATCAGGCAAGCAAAAGCACATAAGTGTTTTCTGTATTGGACTTGCTTTGAGTGAGCGTGAGAAGACCAGAGAGCTCGATCAATGTTGTGACTTATGGATTACATTAAATTTACGAAAACGCGGCGAGAATTTATGATGCCGAACCAAACGCGGAAGTATGAGAAGAATGTAATACAGGGTGCCAACACGTTAAGAGATAAATAATTGAACGAATAA
>NC_051414.1:38463278-38463388 GCF_015228065.2 Penaeus monodon
AAACAACATTACACGGGAACACGGGAACAAACACGGTATCACAGGAGCACATCTGGTTCCATCTCCAAATTTCTAGTAAAAGATGTAAAAGAGTACAGAGGTGCTCCCGT
>NC_051414.1:38464608-38464808 GCF_015228065.2 Penaeus monodon
GGAGTTGACTATCTTTATTTTATTAATATTGAGGAATGTAGTGGCGGAAGTGAAAGTGAATGCGCTGGATAAAGCATTAATGGAGCAAAAGTTATGTATATCATCAAATTAGTGCATTTTGTGGTTTCTGTGCATGGATGATCGTAGTCAGTACGTGATTCTACGTCATCGGTATAGTAAGATAGGTAAATCAGAATTAC
>NC_051414.1:38465526-38465720 GCF_015228065.2 Penaeus monodon
CTACAGCTCTTAAATTTCACAGGGATTACGAAATTGAATGTGAAATGCTGAAGACGGGCGAATTTGTATTAGATTCAAGTTGAAACAATAGACAGGTTCGTACGTTTCGAATCTTTGAACACACGTTTCGAACCTTTTGTCTGTAAGAAAATAGGGAGTCGATCGTCAGATTCGCAAAGAGAACAAAAGGGTAT
>NC_051414.1:38465785-38466312 GCF_015228065.2 Penaeus monodon
TGTTGAGAATGTTGAGAATGGAAGGAAAACAATATGAAATTACATTAAGCACAATTCAGAAAACGGTCATGTCCTGTATGCGGTTATAACATAAAGTCTTATCGACCATAAGCGCAACATGGAAAGGTATTATAAAACTTTCCAATATGTTTTTCGAAAGAAAAAATATATTATAATGTAACAATCTTGTAACGTTTGCTAAAACGTCAAATAGCAATGTATATATTTCTTTTCTGCATGATTTGTGTTTAAATTTTCCAGTGTGATTTCTTTATGCTTGGCTTCGTTGAAAATTTACAGCTTAGAAAGGCATGATTTGTTGTATATATCTTTATCATACTTTCAATGAAAGTATGAATATGCAAAAAAAAAAAATCATGATATCATTACAATATTTTCGGGCACGTTTCATAACGGCCAGATAAAAGTTTTAAATAAATTGTAAATGAATGAAAAAAAAAAATCCATGGCGTTAAACAAGCATGATAAATAACTATTGCTGTAGACCGTTAAAAACCATATGTGAG
>NC_051414.1:38466350-38466865 GCF_015228065.2 Penaeus monodon
GACACGATGATGACAAAACAAAACATAATCATTGCCAAAGTCAGTTTTATCAAAATAAATTTGTCTGTTCATTGTGGATTTCCAATTCTATTTAACTTTTCTAAATTCATTATAGAAGACAACATTTATTCCATAAAGACCGATATAAGTCTTAAAGGAAAAAAAAATGTACAGCCTAACAAACACAAACAAAAACATGAAATACAATAGTCTAAATGCGGTATTCAAAGACAGAAAAAAAAACAGTATCACAGGTTACAAAGAAAAAAAAGCCGGAAATTACATTCAGTAGAACAACACAGGAAAGACAGCGAAGGTGCGAATAAGATCTGTAAACAAGAGAGCATCGCGAAGCGAAGGTAGAAACAGGAAACGCGAAGATTCGTTCAAGATACGCATTGTTGGAGATTTCAATGGGATGGGGATCATTGTAACAAATGTATGAATGAAAGTGAGTAATTTCACGGGTGAGATGAATGAATTGGCGTTACCATCGTACACACTTTATGAGGATC
>NC_051414.1:38468035-38468576 GCF_015228065.2 Penaeus monodon
GTCATTTATTTTCACTCATTTTCTCAACATAACAAGAACGATATAAACCAAAGATGAAGTAAAGGATACATATAGAGTAAAGATAACATCTTAAATACAGTATACGAAAGAAGTGAACCGTAAGAAACACCGAAAAGATTTGGTAACAAAACTGAAACAAAAAGAAAGTTATCAAGTTGTTAAAGTGAGAAATGTGCCAACCTAAACGGCGAAAGTTGGGAGGAAAAGATACAAATAAGATTGTTCAATTCTTTTAAGTAAAATATGACCAGAAAAAACAAAGATGAATGGAGACGGAAGATAATCCCCAAATATGAAAGTAAACTATTCTGGTTTACGATAGATCGTCGAGGCAAACAACGAAATAATAAACATTTTTGAAAACACTTGATTCAAATCTCAAAGGTTGGTATACACACTGCGTTGCAAATGTTTAGGAAATGGCGGTGACACAGTTTAATCCAATTCAAGTATTATAACAGCAGGCATATGAATAACAGCACTAGAGAATATAATTGGTTAAGGTGAAACGCAATTAAAT
>NC_051414.1:38469065-38469813 GCF_015228065.2 Penaeus monodon
GTGATGCTGGAATAAATGTGAGATAATTATCAAGGGGGAAGCATCTTTTCACATATATAACTCGAACGAAATTAGCAACACTGGACACGTCGTCGGAACACAGACAGACTTTAGAACGGCCCGTTGGTAACACAAACAAGTTTTCCTTCTCGAAATACACGAAGCTTGGACAACAAAGCACATATTGCGTGAAATGTTCAATGTCATGTGTTTTTTTCTCTTTTTTTCTTCGTTTGTCTGTTTGAAGTGGTTTGTTTAATCTAGTTTTTTTTATGTAATTCATTTCATGCTTATTGACGCAGACCTAAGTTTATCTTGTTATTCATTCATAGCCTTTCACTTTTATTTATAAAAATATTGATAAACCACAATGATATACGTATTTGCTGTTTTTAGCTCGTATTTGGTATATATTCGTATGTATGCTAGTATAAACGCTTTATAGATACTTTTACAATTACTCTTTTTCGCATGTTAACAGTCGATTTACCACTTTTTTTTCTCTTAAAATGAGGTAGTTTATACATCATCCTTGTTAAAGCAGAGGAGTTTCTACCAGATTTTTTATTTAGATTCAAAAGAAGAAATAAAAATAAAATATCGGTTGAATTAGTGAAGTAGGTGAAATTTACAGAAAACACACATTTATTTTATTTCCTTATTTCATCAATTACATTTCACTTTATCATATATCTATTCTATCTAACATTTGAAAAAAAAAATACTAATATTATTCTCTTCCTTCCCC
>NC_051414.1:38469889-38470080 GCF_015228065.2 Penaeus monodon
CCTTAGCAACAGCAAATCACAATTCCTCAGTCGCGCGCTGTGACGAAATCCCCTCATTCATGAACCTTTTACTGTATGGCGCCTCACAGGAGCGGACCTGACGAACAATACAGAGGAGGCAGGGAGACGAGGAGTCTGTGGTGCATCTGATCACTGTAAAGTATATCCCGACCGCCACGGAGGGAACGAAA
>NC_051414.1:38470505-38470642 GCF_015228065.2 Penaeus monodon
CCATCCTTTCGAGCGAGTGTGTGAGGCAACCACAGTAAGCGTTTTGTTACTGTTAAGAAGAAAAATATCACTCTACGATTATGCAGTTATCAAAACGTTTACATAAACGATAGTTATAACGACTAAGCGTAAAAGTA
>NC_051414.1:38470765-38471011 GCF_015228065.2 Penaeus monodon
AAAGGTAGAGGAAGTAGCAAGCTAGAGTAACTGTCAAGATACCGCTGGCTACCAGATGTGAACACGAGACAGCATATGCGTAACGTTCATATATTCCCCTGAATGAAAGGTGTCCGTAAAAAGTGCATGGTATACGATACGCAGTCTTCCGCAGTCATGTGCGTACAGGCTTCTTTATTTCCTTATTTTATGGGGGGGGGGGTAGAAATGGGAGGGGAAGGGGGGTGAGGATTGTTTGTCAGACTA
>NC_051414.1:38471060-38471276 GCF_015228065.2 Penaeus monodon
TGGTACAGAAATATTAGTGCAAACGTTTCGTTGTCGAATAAAGGATACGTTGCAGTTTCTGCAAATTAAATTCAAGGAAAGGAATTTAAAGCAGAAATCCAAATGGGGATTTTGATGTCCTATGAAAAAAAATCAGCCTCTGTTTTATATCATATAACCAGATTTTTTTTTTTACAGATTAACGTATCATTCCTAAAAAAGAGACAAGATGACGTC
>NC_051414.1:38471525-38471672 GCF_015228065.2 Penaeus monodon
AGCAAGCGCCAAGGGGAAGAATCGTCACTGTAATGATGGTAAAATGGTGCTTTGGAATGATATGATCCCCTTCAACGCACATACCTTGCCAACGCTACTCACGCAAACCAACGCAAAACCGGAATATGTTGGAATGTTTCCCTAAGA
>NC_051414.1:38471708-38471774 GCF_015228065.2 Penaeus monodon
ACGTGTTGCCTGCTCTTAGGTTTTCACAAGAAGAAATATTTTATGTGATACCCTTTGATATTGTCA
>NC_051414.1:38472095-38472673 GCF_015228065.2 Penaeus monodon
ACATGGCCATAAACTGACTCACCCATTCTCCTTATTAATATGCATTAACAACAATCTTCCTCGCCAAGGAACAATCACACACAAGTAAAACAAACACGCACTCGAGCACACTGCACGCACAACCAGTAACTTATATAACTATAATATGAAACATCTGAACTTAGTCTGTGATTGTTTCAACGACGATTGCAAATTATGAAAGGTCAAAGTATTTTTTTTAACAAGAAACTGCGATGTTTTGAAAACATCTTTTCATTTTTCTATATAAAAAAAAAGTACAACAAGACATAATTATTTTCACTTTCCCATTTTGAAAACAGCTTTTTGTATGTGTATCTCAAACTATTTTTTTTCTTTTTTTAACAAGAAACTCCAATTTTTCCGTCTTAAAAAAATATACGTCCAGATTAGTGGTGTGAGATCTGAAACTCTCAAGAGATCAAAAGCAAACCTCAGGGCTATCATGTGATAAGGTCGTGTTTTTTACGACTGAATAAAGATCAATCACTTTATAAATCGATCAGACTTGTGGCATTTAGTTTTTTTTTTGTCGGTTCTTTATTCGTCATCATTTAAAA
>NC_051414.1:38473296-38473756 GCF_015228065.2 Penaeus monodon
AAGTTAACGGTCTTATTACTTTTATGGAGACTTGTTGCGCAGTTACTTCTCGTTTTCTTTTGTTTGGAATAAAAAAGTTCGGTGACTAAAGAAAAAAATATATAATTTACATAATGACAAATTTTCATCAACAAAATGTGTTACCTGCAATGATTACGTGCGTATTTTTAGATATATATATATTTTTTCCTAACTTTAGTGTATAATCCTTTATTTAGCATATAATGAATTATGAATATTTGGTTCTAAGACTTCATCTTTGTCGATTTGGAAAGTTTTCAATTCAAAGTTACTATTTAAAATTCCTGAATAATATAAAAAAAAACAGATAATTTTTTTTCTGTAGACCACGTTCAAATGCATTTTTGACATCGACAGCAATTAATATTTTCTAGATATGTATATGATTTTTTTCTTTTTTTTTCTATAAATAAGGTGAATTCCATATTTGTTTTTTACT
>NC_051414.1:38473929-38474726 GCF_015228065.2 Penaeus monodon
AACAAACTGAATTCCATGATTAAGAACAAAAGATGCATCCAATATGTTGTATGATCATTTCTTTGTTGCAAAATTATTATCATTTTTCTTCTCTCTTCGTTAATTATCATATTCTGTAATTCTTTCGTTTTTACGGATTTTACATCAAATTACAGATACAGTAATGGATATTTAGTAAGTCTGTATTCTGTTTGTTACATAATAAAAATATATATATATAATTGAGTATTCTGTTTAGTTAACCAGAGTATCATTATCCTTTTAAAGGCTTCTATAAATGAAGTTTCTGACCATACATAATGGAAATTTCTATATATTGCGCAACAATGGACTTCACGAGGCTATGATATATTTTTCTTTACATATATAATTATTTCGTATGAAATCTGATATCATAAATATGTTTTATTATTATTTTTTTTTTATCCATCACACTTCATTGACATTGTTCTTTCATTTCCTAATTAACAGTGCTTTACATTTTAGACACAATGCAAATTAATAATGTTTTTTTTCCACACAAATTTCACAATACAAGAGATGACCATCTTTCTTTCTTTTAAGCTATTGTATTTTTTTCTGAATCTTTTTTTTTCTGCGAAAAAATGCATTCCTCTATTTTATAATTTTCTTCATATGATGACAGTGATAATGTTGACCTAATTTTGTATCAACACATTGCTCTTCAGTTTTTAGTAGTTTACAATAGGCTTATTTTATTATTTTCAGATCAGAAAAAAACAAATGGACTAAAAATTTTCGATATTGTAGACGCTAAAAGAACGATTTGTTGAGGT
>NC_051414.1:38474914-38475007 GCF_015228065.2 Penaeus monodon
ACTATGTGTATATATTTTTTTCTACCTCAGGGACTGTTATACTGTAGAAGGCAACCTGTGACATTTAGAAAAGCTTAATCTGAGCTTCACAAA
>NC_051414.1:38478194-38478274 GCF_015228065.2 Penaeus monodon
TTTCTATTTATTATGTTCGGCATGCTCGCATTATGGTTATCATATTCCGAAGGCCTTTCCGCCATTTTGTTTCTTCCTTT
>NC_051414.1:38478381-38478908 GCF_015228065.2 Penaeus monodon
CTTTGATAATGGATTTAACTGGTCATTTCATCTGCAATATTAACTAGTAATTTTCCTTAAAGAATTAACACTGCACAAACTTGTAACTAAGCAGCAAATATGCAGAATATTAATTTTGTGCTCGCTCTCTCTAATTTCATCGATTTTTTAAATAGAATATAGAACGAAATCTATAAAACAAAAGTACATGGAGGAATGTCTATATTCTTAACTTACATTTGTTTTAATTCATGTATCTCATAAATATCATTTACAGCTGAAAAATATTCACGAGGGTATGGCACCGAAAATACATGGTGGGGATTAGGGTTCATAAATCTGTTTATTCCTGTGGAATATTTATCTGGAATCATATCATATTTAGGAAATCCATCTTTCAAATAAATTAATTTATGAATGAGTAATGAGTTTTTTCGTCATCGTATATCGTCGTAATTTTGTGGATTTGCTTATAAACCTATATTGGTCTAACTATTGGTCTAACAATATTCAGTAATCACTCTGTTTGTTTACTATATATCTGAGCA
>NC_051414.1:38479663-38479973 GCF_015228065.2 Penaeus monodon
CGCTCTCAGCATCGACTGAGAGCGAAGAGAGAGAACAGATGATCTATCGTCGTACGACCCTATGATTTAGATAGATAGACTCGATCACTAGACTTAGCTCGATCTACGAGTGCAGAGATCGAGATGAGAGCTAGGAGCGATGAGCATAGATCCGCTAGAGAGACGTGAGACCCGTAGTCATGCAGATTGATAGTAGAGAGAGCTTATCGAGAAGAGAGTTTGAGAGTAGGAGCGGTGAAGAGATGCAGCAGAGCGAAGCCTCTACGTCGCGATCTGAGAGCCCGAAGCCTTAGCGACTAGAATAGCGCAG
>NC_051414.1:38480004-38480903 GCF_015228065.2 Penaeus monodon
CAGCTATTCTACAATATGTGTAGATTTCTTTATTTTTTAGACATATACCAGTAGTATACAGTGTAATGGGGAAATACTATCACTGAATTTGATTTATTGATCGAATAAAGAATATGAGTGTAATGTGTAGCAAGATATGATTTAGATATGTGCTTAAAAAATAAAAAAGCATATTAAAACTGTGGGAAGTTACGTAGTAAAATAAAAATCGTACTTATATAGAAAATATAACCAAAATAGCATTGCAATCAGCTTTCCAAACCGTTTAGAATAGTCTCCGTCTCATAATTTTATTCCGTTTTCTATGAAATACAAACTTAGACATCAGTCACATGAGCATCTCTTCCCAAAATACATAAATCAAAAAACACCAAAAATACCCACCACACTACCTCCAAACACCTTAAAAATCAAAAATAGATTAAACCCATCGATAAATCAAGTTTTCCAAGCCGATCCCCAAATTCGTAATATAAGTTCTCAACTGCCCTTGCCTCCCCAGTAGTGATCGCAAGATGGCAGAGTTGCGAGTGTAAGACCGAAGGGAGAGGATTTCCCCTTTTTTATCCGACTGTGCGTCCTTCTATCTACAGGTGAGGTGCATTTCCGTTCGGTTTATGATGCGGTAGGCTCGGATTATGGGGACATGGGGGCGGGGGGGTCGATGTAGAAGGGGTGAGAGACCGTCGAGTGGGATTCCTCGTCGAAGGGGGGGAGGTTTTAAGTGGATTTTCGTTCCTTTTTAACGAATTTTTCACAACCTTGGCAAGGGGATGTTGTGATACGTGATGTTTTCCTTTATGTTAGGACGGTTATGTGGAAATAATGACGCTAAGTGGACCGAGAGGAGAGAAGGAAATGAAGTACTGATAATGAGGTTCCATGGTTTATTTTTACCG
>NC_051414.1:38481174-38481770 GCF_015228065.2 Penaeus monodon
TTTTTTAACAGCAAAATATGTGACTTTGTTCATTTGAATGTGATTGTCAGGTGTAATGAGAGAAAGAATTTATTTAAATTTTAAAGATGTTGTGTTATATACTTTTCTTTAAAACGTTATATGTTTTAGGCCTAAGTGATCTTGATATTTCTCCATAACCTCTTTCATTTCATAGAAATTGCAGGTATATGTATCTAAATGGATATTTGGTGCATTGTATGTAAATTCTATTAAGTATTATTTAAATCTGAAAGCGATTGACAGTTTGGTTCGTCTCGAGAACGTAATTCTCCGATGAAATGTGAATCATGTGCCGTGAGACCTTTCATCTTCTACGATATGTTGTGATTTTATGAGACGGCGTTATGTCTCATCCTTGGAAGATCTAGTCTTGAAGAAGAGGTTTAAACTAGTCATATCCTGTGTGGAAGAATAGCATTGAGTGGGATACTTTCTGCATCCCACCATTGCTGTATATATTGATGTTTAGCATAGGTATGTTGGATTGTATAGGTGTGTTGATGTATTATGAGAAAAAATGGGGTGTCTTTTGTCAGCGCTTGGGTTTAGTTCACATTTTGGGATTGTGTGTTTAA
>NC_051414.1:38481959-38482089 GCF_015228065.2 Penaeus monodon
ACTGTGCTACTTCAAGGGCAGGATTTACTGATGGGAGTTCAGTGAGGATTTCAATTCTTAGTGCAGTTTGGGAAGTTAGAAATCTTTTAATTTTTTATAATGTGATGTTCATGGTGAAGAATACATACAT
>NC_051414.1:38482313-38482461 GCF_015228065.2 Penaeus monodon
AGTTTGCTTTGGTTATCTCTGAAGTAATAAAAGATTAAATGCAGAAACGAAAATAGCAATGCCAGCCCGTTGCTAGTCACTCAGTGAGGAAGGTTAATTTTGACTCAATTTGAATCTGAGCCTCTCATAGAATATTAATTATTTGGCT
>NC_051414.1:38483703-38484053 GCF_015228065.2 Penaeus monodon
TTTTGACAGAGATAAGTTAAGAAGGTTGCATGGAATGTATGCAAGAAATTATTTTCTGAAGATCAGTATCATTGTTGTCGAGAGCTGTCATGGGCATTTGGCCTTGGGAGAGGATGGATATAAGCTTCTGTTTTCTGCTTCATATTCTTGATGCCCCTTATGTTTATAGACAAAGCATGATGTGACCAGAATGATAGGTTGTTTCCTGGGACTTTTATTTCTCTATTAATGCTTAGGTAAAATATGTATGTTGCTTCAGAATGAGGTAGTTTGAAAGGGTATATTAGACAGAATGTATATTTCCCGTGATTGTTTTGTTTTTTAATTTTGGATTATGGTTGTTGTTGTTG
>NC_051414.1:38484124-38484478 GCF_015228065.2 Penaeus monodon
CACTATATTTTTTTCTTATTATTTTTTATATGAGCAAAACAACTAAATTCTTCATGTACATGTTGCAGTATTAGGGAATTTCTTCTGCATTTAACTTTTCATGCATCAGTAAAGTTTATTAAACTTTTCCTTGTTGTGTGTTCATGATACAAGTTGGAGACAACTAGTGAATTTGAGGCAAAGTCTTTGATTACAAGTGTTGCTGCAATAGTAACTTTTAACCTATTTCCTAATCTTGAGTAAAGACTTGCTCAATTAAGTAGCCACGATGTTGACACATTAACATTTTAAACTGGTAATTGGACTGAGAAGAATGTGTGATTTTTGTTAATGCATTTAGTGTAATTGTTATAA
>NC_051414.1:38485029-38485209 GCF_015228065.2 Penaeus monodon
ATTTTTCTTGTAAAATAAATAAATCCCCAGAAATATTGTACATTTACATAAATTTGTTCAGTTCTTTTCCCAATATGATCTGGTCGGGAGGCATAAAACCTAGGAGCTGGATCCCGCATTACAGGCCTGGGAGTTGCTTGCATAAATGAATATCTTAGAATTATTCCTTGAGCTGCATGT
>NC_051414.1:38485243-38486446 GCF_015228065.2 Penaeus monodon
GTTTTGCTACGTTATTTTCTGGCTTCTCCATTTCCTTTTTTTTACTATCCCTGCTTCCTCCTTCTTTTTTTCCCTTCCTTTTAACAGTTTTCCTACTCCTACTCTTTATTTCTCCCTCCCTCTCCCTTTGTTCATTCCTTTTTCCTGTTTTTCCTGTTCTCCCTTCATCTCCCTTGTTTTTCTCCCTTTCTTCCCATGCATTGTCTCCTAATCCCACACTTCTTTATTCTTGTGACATTGACTTGCATCACTTCTTGCATTGCAGGACCTCCTGAGGGATGCAAGCAAGGAGATCCCCCTGAAAGAGCGAGAGACCCTGAAGTGTGGAGCTGGAGCTGCTTTGATGGTGTAGCGAGCCAGCAGAGAACTCCAGTTTTGAAATTCCACTGAAAAGAGAAATGAAAGAAGTCCTCTCGACGACATCCTCCACACTGGATATGTGATAGCATTGTGTGCGACTGAAAGTGATAACCGGGCTCAAATTTGCTTGTCTAGTTTTGTCTTTTTCCTAAAAGTAAATATCATTATTAGGATCCTAATTTACCGATAAGTCAAAAGTGAATACGAAAAAGGAGAAATCGTACAGTCGTACTAGCTATGACTACATGCCACCCCCCGAGTCATCAGACGTGGCTGCACTACTCGGCAGGACAGACCTAGTGAATCGTTGCTAGGCCCCAGGGACAAGTTCTCAATTGGCCTGTGGCTTAGGTTTGATGGTGAACATTGTTGGTGTCCGTACGTTGGTCCCCCCCACTGTGGGCGGCCCCCCCATTACCGAGACCAAGATGACGGCACGGGCCATTCTGCAGTGTCGACCCAATTCGCACCCCTTCCCAGTGAGTATACAGAGCCTCTCTTTGTTGAAAGATTCTGCTGCCTTTGTGGTTCATTAAGGTTCATTACCGGTATTATTTTGTGTTGGAATGAAGCAGACTCGCCTCCTGTAGTGAGCCTGGAAGGAAATCTACATGTTTGGAGTTTCTTGGGAAAATTTGGATGTGGTTGCTTTTTTCTGATTCCCTCTTTCATGTTACTTGTCTTTTTACCTCTCACTGGCAGTAGAATCTTCCTGTTGCTAATGCAGTTATATACTATTTTAATTATTTTTTTTCCGGATTTCCACTTTTTTCATATTTTTTGTTTTTTTGCTCATTTAGTGTAATTGTTGGTTTTATACCTTCATGGAGCCATTTCTTTAGC
>NC_051414.1:38486544-38486755 GCF_015228065.2 Penaeus monodon
CTCAATCTACACACAAACTGAGTGTGAGAGTTTTACTTTTAAGTATATTTACATTTTCTCAATTCTTATGGATATATTAGTTTGTTAAGAGTGTCCAAACCTGTCCACTAACCTTCAACCACCTTATCAACCTCACTAATCTTTTTCACCAACCTCCCAAGTTTGATCTTTGTTTACTACTCTTGTGTAACTTGTTTTGTTCATCATTTGC
>NC_051414.1:38486945-38487105 GCF_015228065.2 Penaeus monodon
TATAGGCTTTTTGTTGTACTAGCCCACCTTTTGCTAGTTTACCCATACTAAAAGTACTTTATAGGGGGCATGTCACTCACTGTCCACATCAATATTTCTGTAAGATAATTCCTGTCAAAAGTGATTTTGTTATGCCTGTTTCTGTCCCTGCTAATTCCCA
>NC_051414.1:38487186-38487343 GCF_015228065.2 Penaeus monodon
TCATTTCTCTCACTTTCTACCATTCTCTTTTCCTACTTATCTGTTTGCTTCTTCCTAATGTACATTAACATGTATTGCAACATTGGTATTGATCAATCAGTCTCTCATCTTTGGCCTTTTCTGTTAGAGTTAAAGTTTGTGATTGTCCTCTTGGCTT
>NC_051414.1:38487953-38488330 GCF_015228065.2 Penaeus monodon
GTCATCTATGTTGCAAAGAGCAATGTGTAACATTTATGTAGTGATTGGGCGCCAGCTATTGTGGTCATCTGGGCAATTTGGAAGGCCAGTCAATATTTTTTTGTTTTGTTTACTTATTTTTAAGCATGTTGGCAGAAGCAGTGACTTGTTTCTTGCTAGAGGTCTCTCTGAGTTTGTTGTCTTCTACAAGCATCAGCGCTTCCCCTTCCCTTAAATTTTCCTCGTATGCCATCATCTTAGGTGTTTTTATCTGCCTTGTGCTTTCTTTTCACTTTTTTTTTCTATTATCTTTGCTCTCAACCTGTTTCTTGTTTTTCTCTTTCCCACACTGTTTCTCACAATTTCTGTCTTCCTTCTGTCACTATTTCCTTTGTGGC
>NC_051414.1:38489039-38489108 GCF_015228065.2 Penaeus monodon
AAGGCGTCTGTAGTGTCATGTCATGATATATAATTAATTGATTTTGTTTTATTTGTTGCGTGTAGGTGT
>NC_051414.1:38489153-38489445 GCF_015228065.2 Penaeus monodon
GGTGTTCAAAAACCTAATCAAATATATGCCAGCAGGACGTGGAGGATGGGGAAAGGGATGCATTGTACGCCATGCAAGTGAGTTTTTTTTATTTTATTATTTTTTGGAATTTTATTTTTTATTTTTTTTTTTCTGGTTTATCTTTTGCGTTGCCTTGCAGGTATTTTGCTACCCCCTTACCCTTCCCTCCCTGTTTCTTTTCCCTCCTTGCTCTTCTCCCAACCCCTTATCCTTATCCCCTGCTCCCCCCCCCCCCTTCTAGCACCCCCTCTATTGATGCGTTCCATTCGTG
>NC_051414.1:38489979-38490056 GCF_015228065.2 Penaeus monodon
CCAGTTGTTGCTCTTGAAAGGATTTAATCGCCTGTGTCTGCCGTTGGCTTTTAAAGATCAAACGTTTGTACTGCTTG
>NC_051414.1:38490163-38490236 GCF_015228065.2 Penaeus monodon
GCCCCCTGCTTCATCTCGGAGGATTTGATATGATAGATGTATACCCTTAAGCCCCGCCTGTCAGTGGTTGTTT
>NC_051414.1:38490618-38490921 GCF_015228065.2 Penaeus monodon
CCGATTGCTTTAGCTATTTGAGTACTTATTATCGCTAATCGTAGCATCCACCTTGGCTCTCTGCGAGGAGACCTTCATGTAGGAATGCGGTGTCGATTCGCGAGGCTGTTGTAAAAGTCTCCTCGGCAGGGTAATTGCGTTGTTTGTAGTGTAGTTTAATGAGCGCGGTAGTTAGCAACACTGAAGGGCTGGTTCTCGAGACTGTCAAGAGTCGTGTCTGGCCTCGCGAGATGCAGGAGGTCGTGCTTGGGTGCCGCTGCAGGCCTAGAATTAGGGGGAGATCGATGGAGGGGTCCCTGAGCT
>NC_051414.1:38491189-38491311 GCF_015228065.2 Penaeus monodon
CTTTATGGGGAGTCGAGAAAACTCTCCCCCCCCCCTTTCTCCCCCTTCTCCTTTATGGTGGTCCACCTGGGGTCGCTGATGAAACCTACCCAACTTTAGTCTAACGCGGTGTTTACGAAGAT
>NC_051414.1:38491345-38492226 GCF_015228065.2 Penaeus monodon
CACGTGTCCCATTTCTTCGAGTAGGTTTCGTGTAAGTGTCGGAAGGTTTTTAAGGAGCATGGGAAGCAGGAACACTTCAAGAAGAAGTCCCCGCGTGGCACTTAGGTCCCGAAATGGTGTTGGTCCTCGAGGGCGACACCACAGGGGGGGGGAAGAGACACGTGGGGGGTATTTGGATTATTTATTTATTTATTTTACTTCAGGTATTGGTCTCTCCCCCTATTTGATGTATTTCAGCAAGAAAAAAATATGGGTATGGCCAGGACCCTCCAGCCCACCCTGTTTGTAAATAATGCAAGGAACCATTATCAAGTTTAACTTAAAAAAAAAAGAGTCGGCTATTAAAAGTTTTTTGAGAGGCTGTAAAAAAAGTAAACGGCACCCTTAATAGGTTCTGCATGACTGGGAAATATTTCCAGAAAAAAAATGGTGCTTTAAACAGGAAAATGAGAAAAGTTGAGAAAGTGAAGGCGGTAGTAATCAGCCAGAGAGAAGATTACGTAGGCCTAGGTTGCACGTTGAACGTCGCCAGTGAAGATGTTTCGTGGGATAGGCCTATGGAAGGGATGAGGGGGGGGGCTTGTATAACACACTAATTCGTAAGAGGTTGGAAGAAGGTAGGGAGGTAAGGGCGTGTGAGCTGTCATGTCGCTTACGTTACGGCGCGGTAGTCAGATGACAGATCCAGGCACGGGCAGGCTGACAGGCACTCCCTCATGCCCATTCTTAACCTTCGTGCCAAGGGCGTGGCCTCGCTGGTGACCGGGGAGGGCACGGGCGGGGGCGGGCGTGTGGGTGTTGGGGTAGGTTCGTTAACTAAGGTGAGTCGGAAGCTTTTTCATGTAGCGCGGGCCGATAAGAGGTATGGTTAGGGGGGGGGG
>NC_051414.1:38492329-38492604 GCF_015228065.2 Penaeus monodon
GCTTCTGGCGGTAGGTGTTGTAGGGCATGCGAGGGCGTCAGGGCGAGGTGTTGTTATTGGGGTTTATCACGGTGGTGTCTGGCCTCACGAGGGCTTGTCCGTCAGCCCACGGGGGTTGGCCCAGTGCCAGGCTGTTACCGTGTGCTTGTTGTTCTAAAAGTAACAGCGGGAACGCCCACAGCATTTACTGAATTGGAAAGCTGGATATTCAAACACAAATACACTCACACGCAAATATACATGCACGCACTCGTGCAGATACTCAAGCACTCACA
>NC_051414.1:38492797-38493646 GCF_015228065.2 Penaeus monodon
GTACTTTATTGACTCTCCTTGAACCTCCACGAACAGCGTAGGAAATGAACTTCGAACGCACTGCCCCCACCCCCAACCCCCCGTTTGGCCGCCTTGAGAACGCTTCGATTGAGCCCCCCCCCCTCCACCATCGCCCTCACTTGATTGTGTACACAGTAATTTCCGCCTTGTTTTGAGTTAGTCACGGGAATGCGCAAGGTTTTGGGCACCGGAGGATTCATCTTAATTGGCCTGGGTCGAGAGCAGAGATCCTGTTTGTTAGGGAGAGATATTAAAAGAAAGAAGAGAAAAAAAGGGATGATGTGGTGGTGGTGGGGGGGGGGGTTCCTGGTTGGGAGTAATGGCGAGATATTGAGAGGTATTGGGATGGTGTTTCGGAGTAATGGCGAGGGAAGGAAGTGATGGTGGGGGTGTTAGTTGGGAGTGATGGTGGGGATGTCAAGAGAAATAGGGATGTTTGGGGATGTTTGATGGGATTTGATGACGCAAGAGTGAAGTAAATTGGGATGGTGTTGGGGAAGGTGGTTGGTAGTAAGGGGGAAATCTGAAGAGAAACTGGAGTGGTGTTGGGGATGCTTGTTGGGAGTTTGGGGGAGACGCGGGCGGTGTGGGCTGGGAGATGGGCGGTCTCCGTGCATTATCGATTGCGGGATTTGAGGATTCTTTTATTCGTGTAGTGCGACGACGATTGTGTGTTTTTTTTTTTTCTTTATTTCAAGATGAACGGCGTCGAGTCGTGATAAACGGTGAACCTGATGGCCGTGATGGATTCTTTTGCGCGGGGGTCGGTCGGGGTCGTCGTGGCGGAGGGTAACATCGCGTTTGAGTGACAGTGCGTGCCACCTTCAA
>NC_051414.1:38493850-38494481 GCF_015228065.2 Penaeus monodon
TATTGCGTCTGCACCGTCAGCCAGTCGGACCATGTCCGCGGCTGACTCGGTGCAATGCTGACGACCGACCATGCACGGTTGCACTCTCCCTCTGCTGTTTTCGTGTGCTCTTGCCATGCGGCCCCCGAGTTATTCGAAAATCCGCTGCGGATTAAAGTCCTCGCCACCTCGCGTTCCTTGGGGCTGATTTCACCGCTGCTAAACTGAGAGAGTACGTTGTGTGTGTGTGTGTTTGTGTTTTTGTTTCTGTCTGCGGGCGTCTGTGTCTGTCTAGGAGTTTGTGTGTTTGTCTGGGTGTTTCTGTCTGACTCGGGGTGTCTGTGTCTGTCTCTGCCATGGTGTTGGTGTATCTGTAAGTGTGGTCTGCATCTGTGTGTTTACTGCACCTGTCATTTATGCGTTTGTCTTGGTAATTTGCTTAGTTTTATTCGTTAAAGTGTGTGTGTGTGTCTGTCTGTCTGTCTGTCTGTCTGTGCGTGTGCGTGTGTGCTGTGCTTGTGCGGTTGCATGAAAGTGCCGGGCCGCGGGGAGGGTGCCCGCGAGATGCACACCGGGAGTGCCATGTGATAGTCCCTAATGGATGATCATGGCCGCGGGGCTTTGATTGGCCAGTTTTCGTGCCCTCCTCCTC
>NC_051414.1:38495082-38495547 GCF_015228065.2 Penaeus monodon
TCTCGTTCCTCACAGGTCACGCCTTGTACCACATTTTCGTAATGGGGCTTGAGGGGGTGGGCGGGGTAAGGGGGGATGGGCCTCTTTATTCAGCTCCTTGGGGAATGAATGGAGGGATGGGGATGGAGCGAGAGAGGGAGGAGAGGAGGAGAAAAGGAGTTAAAGGGGTAAGAGGTGAGGGAGGAGAGAAAATGGGGTGAGGGACAAGGGGGGAGGAGGGGTACAGGGGCTGAGGGGGTGGTGGGGAAAAGGGGTAAGGGGGGGGTGAGGAGAGGGGCTGAGGGGGTGGTGGAGAAAAGGAGTAAAGGGTGAGGAGGGAAGAGTGAGGAAAGGGGTGAAGGAGGGAGGGGGGGGAGGTTTTGCCATCGTTAAAGTGGCGCGGTTAGTTAGTCGGATTTCTCTTGGGGTCTTGAGTTTTGCTCCAAGGAAGAAATTTCGTTTTATATATATATATATTTTTTTTTT
>NC_051414.1:38495574-38495781 GCF_015228065.2 Penaeus monodon
GCGCTCAGGATTCTTCGAATTTTAAACTTCGGAAGGCACAAAATAATGTATTCTGAAAATACATAAAAGGACAAAACCGGACGGATTAAGACTTTTAACAGGTCCCCCCCCCCTCTTCTTCTTCCCCCACTACCCCCACTACCCCCCCCCACGTGAGTTGCCTTGCCTTGTGTGGACGAAACACGATGACTCATTCACGTCATAGAG
>NC_051414.1:38495805-38495873 GCF_015228065.2 Penaeus monodon
CGCAGGCAGTCGTATGCGAAAAAAACTTTAGGCTTTAGAGAATACAGTACAGTACAACAACGAGAGCC
>NC_051414.1:38495970-38496054 GCF_015228065.2 Penaeus monodon
AACTTTACCGGGAAGTTACACACAAACGCGACCACGTAAACGCACACATATACGTACAATGTCGTGCAGACGCACATTCACACA
>NC_051414.1:38496258-38496470 GCF_015228065.2 Penaeus monodon
GGCGCAAGGTTGTCCGGGCTTCGTCAATTGACCAGGATGTTGCAGCGAGCGGGGTATGTCAGGGAACGGGACCCGGATGGAAATTGCATGGGTTGGGGAGGAGGGGGGGGGGAGTCAAAGTGGGCATGTCTCGTGATGTTGGGGGGGGGGGGCTGATATCAAGACGGAAGCCCTGTCGATGATTAAGGTGGTTTTGTGTGGGCAAGCTTGAT
>NC_051414.1:38497130-38497330 GCF_015228065.2 Penaeus monodon
GTAGATTACCAGTAGCCGAGAAAGGAAGGGAAAGAAAATTGGAGGGGAGAGCAGGAGATGGAGATAACGCATGAGAGAAGTAGGGAGGAAACATGGAAATATCGATGGAGGTGCTTGAATTAGGAGGGACTCTAGAGGTGGATAAAAAGGGAATTGGGAAAAGAAAAGGGTACGGTAGATGGGGACGAGAAGGATCATTG
>NC_051414.1:38497394-38497892 GCF_015228065.2 Penaeus monodon
TGATGATAGACAATTTCCACCCGCCCGCCCGCCCGGGATACCTTGTTTAGTGGCAAACGGGTGTGTTATCTTTCCGAGCGACGCCAGCACCAGCAGCGTGTTTACAGTGTGCGGGCTTTAATCACACCCCAGCACCCTCGTGGCAAATGCGCCGCTGGCTAATTCCTCCTGTGCTGTGATTATCTCTCGACGGGTGCCACCACCACTGCGCAGGAGTGAAAGGAGGTCGAAAATGGCACTCTCGAGATCGGCACATGCATGTCAGAGCGTCTGTCAGGTTCTCAGAAGAAGGTGCGTGAGCGGTGGTGTGAACGGGTCCTCCGGAGATCTGGCACTGGGCACTCCTTGTGGCACTGCCTCGTCCCCGCGCTCCCAAACATTGGCACTGGCACTCACCGCTTCGGCTAAAAACCAGGCCTTGGGGTTGGGAGGGCGGGGGATGAAAGGACCGGAAGGGGGGAGGGGGAAGGGGAGGGTGTGAGTCGCCACACCTCTATA
>NC_051414.1:38497929-38498022 GCF_015228065.2 Penaeus monodon
AGCGCCCACAACCCCAGGACCTTTAACTACTTCCTCTTATTGCTGTAATGTGTTCGGAGGAGACGGAGGCAGTGTGCGCGCGCCCTGCCACTG
>NC_051414.1:38498232-38498764 GCF_015228065.2 Penaeus monodon
TTCCCAAGAGGCGAGGGAGAAAAAGCAGGTGATTGATTACACGCGCGTATTTATAGGGCCGAGGCGGGGCTCGTCATCTGTACTTTTATCTAGGCGACGCCGCTGTACTTGCCTCAGGAGGCAGGATGAAACTTGACTCATTGCACTGCATCATGGCTATTACCCTCATGTTCACGAAGAGAAACTGTGACTGTAAAGTTTATATTTTTGTTTTTCTTCTCTCTAACGCTTTTTGAATAATTGTTTTACTGTAATGTCCTGTTTTAAATTGAAACCTTCACTTCAGCTTCTTTATTATTTTTTTACTAGTATTTTAAACATTTTTTGACGTGTGTCATGTCATTATACAAAGAATTTATGCATTCGTGTCAACTTTAGTAATTGCTTAAAAGCATTGCTGTGCAGTTTTATCAACATTAATCCACAAGATGATACCGTTGTTAGTTTGTAGGTATGTGTTTATGATTTCTTTTACTGGGAAAAGGCACGTGGCTCCGAAATAAATAGAAGTGTGGCTTCCTGTCCTGGCACC
>NC_051414.1:38498793-38498961 GCF_015228065.2 Penaeus monodon
GGTAGCATTACGCTGGCACGGTCGGCCGCCTGGGGTAGCATTACGTGAAGGGCAGCCCTACAACATCCGTCACCCCCCATACGGCTGTCGTGGAACCTGCCTCTTCAGCGACCCATTCACAACCTTGACGTTTTCTTCTTACTAATATACGCACCTTGGCACGTGTCG
>NC_051414.1:38499009-38499078 GCF_015228065.2 Penaeus monodon
GAGAGGTTTGTTTTAGGACGGATATGTATGAATGAGGACTTGTTTCAGAGTCGTGGGCAAGGCGAGGTG
>NC_051414.1:38499134-38499697 GCF_015228065.2 Penaeus monodon
TGACTAATCATTTTATACTATATTCATTCTTTCTCTCATTCGTCATAACTCGGGCCTTGTTTTATAACTCTTCGTAACTGTATCGCTGTCCTTCACTCCAAATCGCTCTTTATCTCACTCTCTGTCACTCACTCGCTCTTTATCTTCCTTCAGTGACCTAAGATCGACTTTTTTTTCCTCCATTGTAAACTCTCAGCGACTTACACTATCTGTTTTCCGTTACATTCCGCTAGTCATCAGATCTGGCTTGTTACTAAGTATCATCAAATGAGTCATCACTTAATGCCTACCTTAATCGGCCCCAAGTGTGGATTTCTGCCATTAACATTCATGCGGTTTCGCGTCGCTTCGTGGAGGCACAGAAGGGTTCGTGGCATTAGAATTTGTTAGAATTTTAATATGTTTGGGGTCGTTTATTATTATTATTTTTTTTACGTGTATCTTCGGTGTATTTCTGTGACGAATTCGCTGTGTGTGTCAGCTTTAAGGCTGGTGGGGGGCTTGTGTCCTGGCCTGAATTTGTTGTTGATTTTATGGTTTGTTTTTTATCGTTGTTTTGACTG
>NC_051414.1:38499816-38500240 GCF_015228065.2 Penaeus monodon
AAGAAACCAATACATACCAGAAATTGCCCAGAAGCCGGTTGTCAGTATGTATTTACTGGAAAGAGTCAGTCATTCTATCTGTAAATCTTGCATTCATTTTGTTCATCATGTATCTTTTATTTTCATTTTTTCGCTTTCCCATATTCCTTCTCTCCCTCTATTCCCCCTATTCTCCCATTCTCCCTTTTTCCTCTTTCCCACACTTATTTCCCACTTCCCCTCACCTCTTCCCTTCTCCAATCTCCCCTTCCCCTCATCTATTCCCCACTTCCCCTTTCCTACGCCCCCCTCCCTCTCTCCCATCCTCCACTCCCCATTCCCCATCACTTTTTACGGGCGTCTTTTTAGGCCGGTTCCTCCTCCATTTATTTCCTTCCTACGCCAGATGCCTGTTGTTTGCCTTCACTTGCTGTTCATAACATAC
>NC_051414.1:38500503-38500591 GCF_015228065.2 Penaeus monodon
CCCCCTGCCATATCTTACCCATACCCTGCTCGTTCCAATTTCCTCTAACGCTCTCACTCGGCATTTCCCCGACTCCCCCATGGGGCAT
>NC_051414.1:38500625-38500916 GCF_015228065.2 Penaeus monodon
TGGCCAGACACTCCTCAAACCCTCCCCACTGTTCGTGCTCAGTGTAGCATCTGGGTTTTGTACCTTGTACCAATCCCCCTTACCTGGTGTCTAAGTTGTACCTCTCGTTGTCGGGCGTTGGGCGGTACCACGGCGTCCTGTGTTTTGTACCATGACCCCGTGGTTCATGTTCATTTTGTTCTCGTTTGGCACATGGACCGCCATGGGCCTTTTTTTAGCTTTGTTGCCCAATGTTTACATTTATCTCCTGTCACTTTCTTATTTATACGCCTGGGTGCCCTCACTTGTTCG
>NC_051414.1:38501708-38501883 GCF_015228065.2 Penaeus monodon
CCACGTACTGAGGCTGTCCTGCTGCTTGCCTGCTTGCCTGGTGAGCGAGGCGAGTGCGGCGCGGAGTGGGCGTCCAGAACTCCCTCGGGCGCCCTTGCCTCTCGCGCCGGGTCCCAGAGAGTGCCGCCCTTCTTCCGGGGAAGAGAATGAAAAGAGTGCGAGCTTCCTACAAGTT
>NC_051414.1:38501937-38502006 GCF_015228065.2 Penaeus monodon
TTGCTTGAGGAAAGAGGCTGTTTCTCAAGGTCTATTTTTTTATTGTTTCGTGTTGAGGTTATTGTAAGA
>NC_051414.1:38502027-38502222 GCF_015228065.2 Penaeus monodon
CGTCGTCATCTCCTCCACGCGATTGTCTCGTGTTGAGGCTGTTTTCATGTTCATTCCTTATTTTCATATTATTTGAATGACCGAGGTTGTGTGGACACGAATCGCAAATGTATATTTTTTTCTTTAGGAAAAGCCTGTTCTGTATGCAGGCTGAAAGATGTATCGGATTCTCGCTCCTGAGAACGTGGGTGAAAC
>NC_051414.1:38502252-38502430 GCF_015228065.2 Penaeus monodon
CATTAAGGAAATACGCGAAACTGGTGTGGCTGAAAGTCGCAGTTATATTGCCATTCATTTTCTATCACCGGTTCGTTATCTGTGTATATAACAGTGCTTAGAGATAGGCTACTTTTTGAGATTAGATGGGGTCTTATCAGAGTGTGTTAGTGGTAGTAGCAAAGCGAGGGATCGCACG
>NC_051414.1:38502531-38502879 GCF_015228065.2 Penaeus monodon
AAGTTGCAGATTTAGTCATGCAATGGTGCAGAAGATTTGTGATTCGATTCGATCTCTCAAGGGATGTGGTCTTGTTGGGAGGTCATCCAAGAAGCTCTTAGCGGAAAGTTAAGCCTTTTCAGATGTGTAATTATTGGTAATAAAGCGAGATTTTTTTTGGCCTGTGTTGCAGATTTAGCAATGCAATAACACGGAAGGACTGTTATTCTGTTCCTTCACAAAGGGCAAGGCCGAGCGGACGGCCTGGACTTGCCGAGGAGAAAGAACGTTTGCGAAATGATCCAGCTTCCCGTGCTTCCCACGCGGGAGAACCTCGTTGGAAATGCTTGCGAGGAGGAGTGCGGGCGT
>NC_051414.1:38502906-38503519 GCF_015228065.2 Penaeus monodon
TGCATGGTGGCCACCCGGCGCTTTGCATGCGGTCAATGGGAGTGATGCAAGGCCATGCCGTGTTAGAAATAGAGGTAAAGCGGACGATCTCTTGCAATGGGGGGGGAGGGGGGGTGCACGCGTGAGGAGAGTAACACGTGACAAAGTGGAGATGTTGGCAGAGTTGGCACCTAACTCCTGGCCGAGTTGCCAACTACAAAACAAGAGGCGGAATTGTTGTGTCCCCGGCGACGAGGGCTCCTCCGGGGCTGCTCCTGTATTCCCGACAAGACTCGAGCCTCCACGTCCCGTAGTTATTCCCCAATTTAGCCATTAACTTCTTTGGTTCGTTGTCCTCAGTTGCTTTCAGGCCGAGGGACATGCCTGGTGTTGCTTGCCATAAGATGTGGCATGCAGGGCTTAAAAAAGACCTTGTTTAGTTTTCCCCAGCATTGCAGGGTCGCAATATTGCACCTAACCTCCCTGTCCGCTTGACGATGTTGCAGCGAGAGTTACCCGAAGGCTGAGCGGCGTCGCGGGCCGATTTTTCCAGCAAAAAGGAAACATTGTAATTGACGGGTAAGTCTGGAAGGGGATCAATACAGTCTGGCTGCCACGTCTGTCTCGGACGGGA
>NC_051414.1:38503586-38503818 GCF_015228065.2 Penaeus monodon
ATGGAGGCAAGAAGGGAATGAGGGAATGAAGGAGGACGTGCCATCATGGTTGGTCGTATTTCCCTTTGATTGCTCGCCGCGCTCGCTCTCCTCGCCCGCAGAATGATGGGAAATTATTTTTGTATTTTTATCATTTTCTCTTTCCATTTTCTTTGCTTTTTGGCGTGCGTGCTCGAGTCGCCTCTGCGGACTCCTCGTCCCGTCCGTCTGCGGAAACGGGATTTGGCATTCT
>NC_051414.1:38503847-38503936 GCF_015228065.2 Penaeus monodon
GCGCAGTGGTCCGATATCGAACCGCCCCCGCCCTGTCGGAGGCGTTTGATGCTACGGGTAGTGTAGATATCGATCCCAGACGCGGTAAC
>NC_051414.1:38504026-38505151 GCF_015228065.2 Penaeus monodon
TGTGGTGGTGGAGAGTAGATTTTGGAGAGGAGGGAAGGGAGATGGGTACTGCAAAAGGTAAACGAGGAAGAGATGTGGAGGAGGGAAAGAAAGGGAATGTTTAGAGGGAATGGATAGAGGGAAGGTGGGAGGGGGAAGCACGCTGATGGGGAAGGCCTTAAGCGGATGTGTGAGGGGGGGCGCGGGGGGGGCTGCGGGGGGCAGCCGAGGGGACGAGGCTGGAGGTGAGGGGACGGAGTGATGGGAAGGCGGAGGTGTGAGTGCAGGGGAAGGGTCGGGTCGTCGTCTTGCAAGGAGGACGACTGGGTTCCGCGTGGAAGGGAAGGGGAAAGGAGTGTGAGGGGAAGTTCTGCTGATGGGATGATGGGACTGGATTTGATTAGGAATTTTGCTGATGGGACTGGATTTGAGAGGGGACAGTGTTGATGGGACTGGATTTGGGTGGGAATTTTGCTGATGGGACTGGATTTTAGTGGGAATTTCGCTGATGTGACCGGATTTGAGAGAGAAATTTTGCAGATTTATTGCTAGGGCTGGAAAAGGATGTTACTTTGTTAGGGTTAAATAGGGGGGCCTGTTGCTAAGGTTGAATTGGTGAGTCCCAATGCTAGGGTTGGAAAGGGGGGCTGTAGGCCTATCTGTTCATTGCCCTGGGTTATTGTGACGAACTTGTTGGTTAGGCTTCATTTGCGAGGAAGGGGTGGGGGGGAAGGGGTTCCACGTGTGATGTGAAGGTTATTTAGATTATCCTTCGCTAGAGCAGGATTAACGGAATTTCGTTAAACGGCGTCGGATTTTGAGGGCAGGGTGCCATTACACGGGACAGGGGTGGAGGGGATGGGGTGAGAGTTGTCTGAAAGTAGGAGGGTTGTTGAGGGGGGGTGTTGGGGGGGGGCAGGGTTAAATTTATGGTGATGATGTTAAAGGGACTGGATTGATGGTGGAGGGGGGTTATGGTGGGTATCGATGGAACGGGGTTGGTTGGGGGGTCTGAGTGGGGGAAGGAAGGAGGGGAGGGGAGGTTGGGGTTTTGAGTGGGTAGGGGAAGAGGGTGGGGTGGTAGCGTGGATGGGATCGCGGGAGAGGGAGCAGGGTAAGGGGGGGGGGTTCTGTTGATCAGGAGGA